>NC_140504.1:186340916-186485916 GCF_964339955.1 Pipistrellus hanaki | reverse complement strand
TGGTTTTACTAAGCCCAAAACAGATGACTTATTTGTTTTCTTCTTCCTTCAATGAGACTATGGTTAGGTTCCCATTTTTAAATCCAGGATTCAGTTTCTATTGTATTTGTGGTAAAAGGTGAGAATTCCATTAGGCTTTTCATTTTTAAGGAGGAGGTAATTTCTTTGTCCCTTCTATTTATATATTTGATACGAAAACTTGTTCTAGAGTTAAGCACAAATCATAGAGGTAACTATTGATGAACCAGGTCTACTTTTTTACTTCAAGTTAAGGGAAGCTTGGAAAGAAAAGGGAGCTTCTCTTACAGAAAAGCTATCTTATACAAGTTTGATATATTTCTCTAATTGCATTGGTCATTTTTCTGGAATACATGTTCTCTACAATTTCATTATATTTTTATGTCTCCTTGTGATTTTCTTAATATTTTTTCTATAGCTTTATGATAAGAGTAGAGTATAAAATACAAAATTTGTGTTAATTGATGTTATTGGTAAGGCTCTGGTCAACAGTAGGCTATTAGTGATTTTTAGGGAGTCAAAAGTTAACACCCTTGTTGTTCAAGAGTCAGCTGTATTTTTTATATATATATATATTTTATTGATTTTGTACAGAGAGGAAGTGAGAGAGATAGAAACATCGATGAGAGAGAGTCACCGATCAGCTGACTCTTGCACACCCCCTACTGGGGATATGCCCGCAACTAAGGTACATGTCTTTGACCAGAATCGAACCCGGGTCCCTTCAGTCCCCAAGCCGATGCTCTATCCATTGAGCCAAACCGGTCTCGGCTCAGCTGTATTTTTAAGCATCATTTCCCTCTGAAAATTTGGTCTCTGGGTCTCATTGAGTATCTCTGGAACAAATTAAGAACCAATATCTAGAGTTGCAGGTTATAACCGGCATTCCAGAGACTGTTATTGTTTTGCTTGCCTTCCTGTTTTTTCTTGGCCCTTTCCCTATTAAGTAAATGTGATAGGATATCTTATTTCCATAGGGAACTTTTCAGATATAAATAATAATGATTTAATTAAAAAGATTAATCTTCACTTCTGCCTTTGACCCTCTACCCCAATCAACATTATTCAAAAACCTGAAAAAATTGCTTTCATCCTAGACGCAAATCCAGATCTCCTTCCCCTAGAAGACGATCTTCCCCTGTCAGGAGAGAGAGAAAGCGCAGTCATTCTCGATCTCCCCGTCACAGAACCAAGAGCCGGAGTCCTTCCCCTGCTCCAGAAAAGAAGGAAAAAACTCCTGAGCTCCCAGAACCATCAGCAAAAGTAAAAGAACCCTCAGTACAAGAGGCCACTTCTACTAGGCAAGTACATCAAAATTCATTTGTAAATATCACACTTGTAGGTTGTTACTAAGTGAACCCAAATATAATGCCTAAGTTTGAAACAAAACTACTTGATTTATTTATTTTTAAAATCAGCTTATAGAAAAAGTCAAAATTGTGTAAGAATATAATTAAAATGCCTGGCAGGTGACCACTGCTTTCTTTTGATTGTATTTTTTAAAAATATTTTATATACTATAGCTTGCTTTTTCCCCCCTTAATATGGTCAACACTGTAGTTTAAGAAAATGTATGCAATTAGAATTATTAGTTGCTCTCAGATTTCACTGATCTTTTGGAGCTTGGGAGAAGTCTTCACAGATTTTAAAAATTTTTTAGAGATTTTTTAAATTAATTTTTAGACAGGAAGGGAGAGAGAAACATTGATCTGCTGCCTCCTGCATTTCTTCTATGGGGGATTGACCCTGCAACCTGGACATGTGCCCTGAATGACAATCAAATCAGCAGCCTTTCAGTGTACAGGATGATGCCCAACCAACTGAGTGGGGCTGAAAACTTTTATTGTTTCAAGTTTTACATATGTCTCCTTTTTCCCCAGTTGAAACGCCTCTCCCTCTGCCACTCCCATCCCTGAGGGCAAGCCCCCACCACCCCAGTGTCTGTGTCTTTTGGTTATGCTAATATGCATGTATACAAGTCCTTTGATTGCTCTCTAAACCCCCCCCCCCCATTTGTCTTTGGATCTATTTTTGTTCCTCGCTTTATGTTGATCATTATATTCCACATATGAGTGAGATCATGTGATACTTTCTCCAACTGGCTTATTTCGCTTAGCATAATGCTCTCCCAGTTCCAACCATGCTGTAGCAAATGGTAAAAGTTCCTTCTATTTTATAGTGGTACTAGAGGCCCGGTACATGAAAATTCATGCACTGGAGGGTGGTCTCCCAGCCTGATCTCTCACAGTCCAGGAGCCCTCAGGGGCAGGAGGCGACCTGGCAATTGGGGAGGCGATTCCCCATCACACCTCTGCTGCTACCACTGCTGGCAGCGCAAGCCTCGGCCAGCCCTGATTACCTGCACCTTGGGCCGGCCCTGGGTAGATGGGTGGACTGGGGGACTCTGGAGCCAGGTGCCACAGCAGAGCTGAGCAGACTGGGCGCCGCCATCTTTGAAGGCAGGACATCAATTAGCATATTACCTCCCTATTGGCTGTGGTTGCCACCATCTTTGCAACGGCATGAGGGTCAGTTAGCATATTCCCTCTTTATCAGATAGGATAGTATTCCATTGTGTTGATGTGCCAGTTTTTTAATCCACTCATCTGCTGATGGGCACTAAGGCTGTTTCCAAATCTTAGCTATTGTAAATTGTGCTGCTATAAACATAGGGGTGCATTTCTGATTGGTATTTCTGGTTTCTTGGGATATAGTCCTAGAAGTGGGATTACTGGGTCAAATCGGAGTTCCATTTTTAATTTTTTGAGGAAACTCCACAGTGGCTGCACCAGTCCGCATTTCCACCAACTGCAGGAGGGTTCCTTTTTCTCCGCATCCTCTCCAGCACTTGTTGTTTGTTGATTTGTTGATGATAACCATTCTGACAGGTGTGAAATGGTATCTCATTGTTTTGATTTGCATCTCTTGGATGATTAGTGACTTTGAACAAGTTTTCATATGTCTCTTGGCCTTCTGTGTGACCTTGAAAAAGTGTCTATTTAGGTACTTTGCCCATTTTTTGTTTGAATTGTTTATCTTCCTTTTGTTAAGTTGTATGAGTTCTCTGTAAATTTTGGAGATTGAACCCTTATTTGAAATAGCATTGGCAAATATGTTCTCCCACGCAGTGGCCTTTCCTGTTGTTTTATTGATGGTTTATTTTGCTGTGCAGAAGCTTTTTATTTTAATATAGTCCCTTTTATTTTCTCCATAGTCTCCATTGCCCTAGGAGTAAAGATACTGCTATGACATATGTCTGATATTTTGCTGCCTCTGGAATCTTCTAAGATTTTTATGGTTTCCCATCTTACATTTAAGACCTTTAGCCATATTGAGTTTGTGTGTGGTGTAAGTTGATGATCTAGTTTCATTTTTTTTTTTTTTGCATGTATCTGATCAAATTTCTCAGCACCATTTATTGAAGAGACTGTATTGACTCCATTGTATGCTCTTGCTTCCTTTGTCAAATATTAGGGCTGAAAACTTTTTACAAAGATAAATAACTTCTGTTTAAAATATGACAAGCCTGACTGATGTGGCTCAGTGGTTGAGCATCAGTCTATGAACTAGGAGGTCATGGTTCAATTCCTGGTCAGGGCACATGCCAGGCAGGTTGTGGGCTTGATCCCAAGTGTGGGACATGCAGGAGGCAGCTGATCAATAATCCTTTCTCATTATTGATGTTTCTATTTCTTTCCCCCTCTCCTTTCCTGTCTGAAATCAATAAAGAGAGAAAAAAAAATATGACTTAGGAGTCTGAGTAGAAGAGAGGGAAAATAAATCTGGGGGTTTTTTCTTCCATAGTGATATCCTGAAAGTTCCCAAGCCTGAGCCTGTACCAGAGCCTAAAGAACCTACTCCGGAGAAAAATTCCAAAAAAGAAAAGGAAAAGGAGAAGACCCGACCAAGATCTCGGTCACGTTCCAAATCAAGATCCCGGACGCGTTCTCGCTCTCCTTCTCATACTCGACCTAGACGGCGCCATAGATCCAGATCAAGGTGATTTGTGGCTTTAGGATCTGCACAGAGATTAGGTTTTATGTACTATTATCCTACATAGGGTTAGGTAACTAGATTCTTCCTTTCTTTTTTAATTTTATTGATTTCAGAGAGCAAGGGAGAGGGAGAGGGAGATAGAAACATCAGTGATGAGAGAATCATTGATTGGCTGCCTCCTGTAGGCCCCACACTGAGAATCGAACTGTGACCTTCTGGTTCATAGGTTGACACAACCACTGAGCCATGCCAGCTGGGCTAGGTAACTAGTTTCACAACAATAGAAAACATTTAGTAAAATGTTGTTATTTGGGTTTACAGAGAGAATTTGAGGACAGTTTATGTACACCATAACAATCTCTACATAAATGGAATTACATCCTATGAAATGTGTTTTTGAAAATGTAGCTGTTGAGAAAACTATGTCAAACAGTTTATTTTGTGTTCCTGGTTTATTCAGGCCCTAATTTTTTTTTGTTATGGCAGATCATACTCACCTAGAAGGCGGCCAAGCCCAAGAAGGCGGCCATCTCCTCGAAGAAGAACTCCACCAAGACGAATGCCTCCTCCACCAAGGCACAGAAGAAGTAGATCTCCAGTGAGACGGTGAGCCTCTTTCCTTTTTTAATTTGGAAGTGTTGGGTGTATGAAAGTGGACCATACATTTATTTTAGGCTAATCTTTATATCAGTATCCCCTTGGCAGAAAGAACTCATGAGTGATAGGTAATGTCTTCCAAAGAGCCTATCTCATTTGAGGTGTGCAGTTATTTTAATGAAAAATAATGCTAGTCTACTGTTGGAAAATTAAAAAAAGAAGGAAATTACCATCTTTTAAAAAGAAATTTTATTGTTGAAAATATTGCATATGCGCCCCTTTTCCCGCCCATTGATTCCCTCCAAGCTCACCCCTACCGTCTTATTGATACCTGTTAAGGTATCCTTTCAGACCCCACCAAGAAATCTTATCAAGTAAGGAAATTAGTCACCACTGGCTTCTGAACAGTTGATGACACCAAAGCCAGTAAGCTGCTTTTACTAGTATTAAAATAATCTATTTGCATTAATTATACTTTTATTTTTTAAAAATCCTCACCTGAGGACATCTTTATAAAGCTTCAAAGATAAAGAGAGAAGCAGCAATGTGAGAGAGAAGCATCCATCAGTTGTTTTTTTTGCATGGGCTCTGAGTGGGAATTGAGTCACTCAGCCAACTGAGTCACTGCAGCCGGGCATATACTTTTATATTTTTAAAATGCTTTTTGTTGTTTTGTTTTTGTTTTGTCCTTATAGAAATGAGTACTTAGTATAAATAATTCAAATAGAAATAAAAATAAAAATGACCCAGCCCTGGCCAGTGGCTCAGTTGGTTAGAGCCTTGCCCTGATGTGCCAGGGTTGTGGGTTTGATCCTCAGTTAGGACACATGTAGTAATCAAACAGCATGCATAAATAAGTGGAACAACAAATCCATGTTTCTCTTTCTCTTTACCCATAATCCCATTCCGTAGATAAAATCTTTTAGCAGTTTGGTGTCTGGTTATTTTTTAAGAGAATGGACATTAAAGAAACCCTGTTAATACACAGTGTTCTGTTTTTTAAATAATCTTAAAGTTAGCATAAAGTAAAATATTTGATCTATCACTTTTAACAAAAAGATTGTTGCTGTATTGTTCAAAATAGAGGCCTGGTGCACTGATAGCAAAGTTCTGTGCCTTCTTGACAATCAGTGTATTCATGTGTTTTTAGAAGGAACTCTGATGGTTATACTTCAGATTATACTCAGGAAAGAATTTTTATGTGTTTGAATCTTTTAAGGTTGTTTTCAGGGGACTGAATCAAATTGGAAATAAAGAGAGGGAGCAATAAGCTCCATAATTTTTGCTGTTTCTGCAGACTGAGGTTTTTTTTAGAATTCCATAGTTTTTAAACAGATAATATTTTTCTGTGGGGAGGAGTTGTCAAGGTAAACTGAACCATTTTTATAACCATTAAAAATTATAGGATTAATTTAGTTACTATTGATAAGTGAGATGATATAAATGGTCACTCAGTTTAAACATCACACTTCTAAAATTGATTTCTCCTCAGAGAAAAGTAATACTGGTGCTTTTCTAGTACAAGGTTAGTGGAAACAGCTAATTTGTATATTGGAGTTTTGCAAACAGCATGTTTTATTAATTGAGCTGTTTAGCAATCAAAATATTTTGCAGATTGTGTTAAGATTCCCTTTCAGGTAGTTTTTATCTCACACTTAAGGTAGGGTTTCTTTTTTTCAGGTTCTCAGGAATTCTTCCGCCAAAGGTGAATTCTGCAGGTACACATAATTGCAACAGAACTTAACACAAATTTTGCCGCAGAATTCAAGAGGCCCCTGCTTCTAAGTTTATGTAGCTAAATGAATTCCTAATCTTTTGCATCTCTTTAAAAATGCAACATAAGGGTTGCTTGACATTGTTATTAAATGGAAAATACTTTTCCACCTAAATATTGTATTCAAACTCCAAAACACTGAAGAAGGAGACTGATTAGTTATGCCATTAGCACTCAAAATATTTTATAACTGGAAAGGCAACTCAAACATACATTTATCAGAATAATTTTTTTCATCGTTAGTCTTGAACTGGCTGTTTCCTGTGCTAGGTTATGGTTATGGTTTTGTTTCCTCTCTTTAAAACTCATTGTCTGCTTAGCTACATAAACTCACAAGTTGGATAAAAATAGCTGAATTTTTGTATAAGCTGTACAAACCTTTGTAAGTGTGCAGTTACTGAATATGAACACTTCATTCCACAGAAGAAGGCGTTCGTCAGCATCCTTGTCTGGAAGTAGCTCATCCTCGTCTTCGTCTCGCTCCCGGTCGCCGCCAAAGAAGCCTCCTAAGAGGACGTCCAGCCCCCCGCGAAAAATGCGTAGGCTGTCCCCCTCAGCAAGTCCTCCGAGGCGAAGGCACAGGCCATCACCTCCAGCAACTCCGCCAAAAACCCGCCATTCCCCGACACCCCAGCAGTCAAACCGGACAAGAAAAAGTCGTGTTTCTGTCTCTCCTGGGAGAACTTCAGGTAAAGGTAAAAATCAAACAAATAAAAATAATATATCTTTTCTTCATTTACTTACAATGTGCTTAGTCAGTTGTTGGTCACCCCTTCCACCTTTTAAAGTATGACATTCTGGATAGTATTTGTATGTGGTGTTCTTTTTAATTGCTCTTAGGTTTGTTCACCTTTTCTTTCCTGCTTTAAGTTCTCAAGATTTATTGTAATAGACTTTTATGTGTTTTGTTTTTAGCAATACCTTCTGTTAGTTGGTGCTGTTTGATTTTGGGTAACATCAAAGTTGTGTCATCACGGATAAGGGATCATTGTATTACTGTGAGATCAATTAACTCCCACTCCCGAACCCCTGGAGATTTTTTTGTTCGAGGACTTCATATTCTTTTTAATTATTTTCTCGGCCACATAGTGCTCTCTAGGGAAGGACATGGTGTCCTCTTGAAAGCTGATTTGTTTTTTAAATTTAGGCTCTAGGCAGGATTCTTGACTTTTGTTCTTGCTTTATTCTGTAGATTGATTTCTCAGGAATTTATGATCTGTGATCCTGCCAGGCAACTAGAATATTGGCTGTTAGTCTTGAATGAAGGTTGTGGTCTATTGGGGTTTGTTTCTTTAGTATTAAATATACACTAAAGGATCTATTTGAATGGAATCTGGCTTAGTGCTTAGGGCAATGTGTCACTTTGCAAAAATACATCAAGTTGTGATTTTTCTGTTTGCATCATATATAGCCAAAGGCCAATAAGTGTATCTGAACAGGACTGAATTCCTGTTAAAATAGGTTAATTATTAAGAATTAGTAGTTACCTTTGAGAAATCTTCATTGGTACCAACTGCTTGTGTTTTATATTATTGGGGGAAGCAGACTGCTGCTTTTCAGAAACAAATAGCAGTGAATATGTACATAAGCAAGAAATAAGTCATGGTGGAGACAAAGGACTGGTTCTATTCCTGTGGATTCTGGGACCTAGCCAAAGAGACATACTGTGATCATTGTAGTCAGAAGCTGCCTTGTGACCACTGAAGCTGAATATTGGTTTTAACGATTTGGGAATAACTTTATGGTAACATGATCCTAGTCCTCTGTGATGAAATTTCAGAGCTAGAAACCATTTTAAAGATTGTCATCAAGAAACAGGTTCTCCGGTTAAGTGACTTGGTGAAGGTCAGCCAGCCTGAACTAGAATTTGGATTCTCATTTCCAGTTAAAAAACATATACTTGGTTGAACTCTCCCACTCCACAATGCCTGTTTTGATTTCTGGAGGAGGGAAATGGAGGGCAGAGTGAAATTCTTTAGCTTCTATACACCTGGTACCATGATTTCAGAAATCCCTTTTTTGCAGTCTTCATGGCTAATAGGAGCAATGACGTTGAAATGTAATAGGCTTTATTTTTGTAATTCATATAGTAGTCACCAATCAGGGCTGTCAATGAAAGTCGTGTTGTTGGTGGTGGGCAAATGGAGTGGGAGAGAGGCAGGAAAAGTATTTTGGGAGATTTAAGAGGTCAATTACTTGGAATATAATGTAATCAATGGCATGTCATAGTTCAAGTGGTTTTGTCTTGTACATAAAGTAGTGCTTTGAAATCAGTTGGGATAGTTAATGAATTATGTTTACCAGAGGATCTATTCCTGTGGGAGAAGAAGTTTTTTTTATTATTAAACTTATTGGGGTTACATTGATTAATACAATTATATAGGTTTAAGGTATACATTTTATAAGTGTATTATATTGTGTGTTCACTGCCTCAGATCATGACTTTATGTCACCATTTATCCTTCCCATTACCCTCTCCTGCCTCCGCCTATTCCCATGTGGTGAATTCATAGGGACTGCTGAAATAAATTTTAAATACTAATTTTTTAGTTGACTTAGCAGATTTCTGACTTCATACTAGAATGATTTTTGCCCCTTGAATACAAAAAATAAAAACATTTGGATAGATAAAACCTCATCTGGGCAAACATCAATGAGACATTAACATTATGTTAGTAATATTCTGATTCAGTCAATCATTGAACCAGAGTAGGAGTGTATATAATGGATGCTCGTCTAATGGTAATTATATTAACAATAATTAAGGACTACTTTAGCTAAGTTTATTGAGATTTAGGGAAAAAGTCCAAAATGCATATTTTTATGGGGGGGAGGAATGTAAATTATGTATGGTTAAATTTGTATTATTTACTAAGTAGGCATTTGCCAGCCATCTTCCAAATATAATCATGCTTTTAATGTTTCTTAGGGGGAAATATATTCTGACACCCACATTTTGGAACCCAGTTTTCCAAGGTGGTAATTTGAACATGTGGGTTTGTAGACAACTGGTTGTCTATAAAATATTTTACAAGTATTGAAGATTAACTGACACTTAAAAATGGGGAAGCCCTGGCCAGTGTGACTCAGTTGGTAGAGTGTCATCCCATGCACCAAAAAGTTGTCGCTTCAATTCCTAGTCAGGGTATATATGGAAAGCAACTGATATCTATCTATTTCTCCCTCCTTCCCTCCCTCCCTCCCTTCCTCCCTCCCTCCCTCCCTCCCTCCCTCCCTCCCTCCCTCTTACTTTTTCTTCCTCCATCACTCCCTCTCAAAAAAAAAAAAAATCAATTAAAACATTTCTTAGAAATGGGCAGTGCTGAACAGGGGAAAAAGCCTCATATCCCTAAACATTTTTAAGCCTTTTTATTTTATTTCTTTGAATTTATTAAAATATAAGTTTTAAATGCACTTACAGTGCTATCATATTTCATGATAACTAATTAGATGTCATTCATTCTTTACCCAATCCATTGGTTTATCCAAAAAGCTTATTAGGTAGAATCATTAATAAAATGTTGGTTGTTTTATTTCTTTTTTAACTTTTATTTATTGATTTTAGAGAAAGATAGGAAGGGGGAGAGAGAGAAACATTGCTATTGTTTCACTTCTTTATATGTTCATTGGTTGATCTTGTATGTGCCCTGGCAGGAAATTGAACCTGTAACCTTGGAATATTGGGATGACTCGCTAGTCAACTGAACTACTTGGCCAAGGCTAAAGTACTGGTAGTTTTAAAAGTACAGTGGTGAATTCTTTAGTTTGACTACTTGAGCAAAGATTTTGCTGTTTTATATACTTATATATTTTTTTAAAATATATTTTTATTGATTTTTTTACAGAGAGGAAGAGAGAGGGATAGAAAGTTAGAAACATCGATGAGAGAGAATCATTGATCAGCTAGCTGCCTCCTGCACACCCCCCACCGGGGATATACCCGCAACAAAGGTCCATGCCCTTGACCGGAATCGAACCCGGGACCCTTCAGTCTGTAGGCCGATGCTCTATCCACTGAGCCAAACCAGTTTCGGCCTTATATAATAATTATTATTTTAAATATATTTTTATTGCTTTCTGAGAGGAAGAGAAAGATAGAAAACATCAGTAATGATGAGAATCATTGATTGGCTGCCTCCTGCACATCCCCTACTGGGGATCGAGCCTGCAAGCCAGGCATGCATCCTTGACTGGAATCAAACCTGGGACCCTTCAATCTGCAGGCCAATGCTCTAACCCAGGGGTCCTCAAACTTTTTAAAGTGGGGGCCAGATCACGGTCCCTCAGAGAGCTGGAGGGCCGGACTATATGAACTACTAATTCCTACTGTAACACCTCGGCTGCGCTCACTGCCCAAAAAACCTGGCGGGCCGGATCAGACTCCTCTGCGGGCCGCATGTGGCCCGCGGGCCGTAGTTTGAAGACCCCTGCTCTAACCACTGAGAAAATGAGCTAGGACTTAATTGCTGATTTAGATCACTCGTTCTCTTTAAGTTACTACCCCTTGTGTAAGTCTTGATAGAATTCTGAATATGAATATTTGTTAAATGAAATGTATCTGTATCCTAGGTCAAACATTCCATGGTAATTGCTTTAAATCAAACAAAACAGTTGTAAAGATTCCAAGGGGGGGATCATATTGTCTTCAAGTTTAGTTCTTATAGTAATGTCAAGTGATGTTCAGATTAATCTATACGATTAATAGTTATATCTCTCTATACTTTTATTTTTTTTTTATTTTTTTTTTTTTTAATAAATTTTTATTGTTCATATTATTACAAGTGTTCCTTTCCCCCCCCCCCTTCCCACCCCACCCTCTGCCCTTTCCCCACTCCCCATTGTCCTCATCCATAGGTGCACAGTTTATATGTTCAGTCTCTTCCCACATTCCCCTCTCCCCTTTTCCCCAAGAATCATCAGTTCACTCCCCTTCCATACCTCTGATTCTACAATATTATATTCAACAGTTAATATTGTTCATCAGATTTGTTTTTTTAATTTCCTTGGTTTTTAGATTCACTTGTTGATAGTTACGTATTTGTTGTTCATAATTTTTATCTTTATTTACTTTCTCTTCTGAAAGAACCCCCTTCAGCAATTCATATAATTCTGGTTTGGTGGTGATGAACTCCTTTAGCTTTTTTTTATTAGTGAAGCTCTTTATCTGGCCTTCGATTCTGAGTGATAGCTTTGCTGGGTAGATTATTTTTGGCTGTAGGTTCTTGCTATTCATCACCTTGAATATTTCTTGCCATTCCCGTCTGGCCTGCATGGTTTCTGTTGAGAAATCAGCTGACAATCGTATAGGTGCTCCTTTATAGGTAACCACCTGCTTAGCTCTTGCTGCTTTTAATATTCTCTCTTTGTCCTTTGCTCTTGGAATCTTAATTATGATTTGTCTTGGTGTGGTCCTCTTTGGATTCCTCTTATTTGGAGTTCTGTGTGCTTCCTGGACTTGTAAGTCCAATTCTTTCCCCAGGTGGGGGAAGTTTTCTGTCACTATTTCTTTCAGTATGTTTTCGATATCTTGCTCTCTCTCATCTTCTGGGACCCCCATGATTCTGATGTTGGATCGTTTGAAGTTGTCCCAGAGGTTTCTTACATTATCTTCAATTTTCTGGATTCTCTTGCCTTCTAGCTTCTGCAGAGGAGTGTCTTCTGGCTCTTTATGTTCCAAATCTTTGACTTGATTCTTGCGATCTTCTATTCTGTTTTTAGGACTCTGTAGAATATTTTTTATTTCAGACAATGTATTCTTTATTTCTTGTTGATCCCTTAGCATTTCTTGTTGCTCCCTTTTCATATCCTCATAGGTCTCATTTATTTTATCGGCCTTTTCTAGGAGTCTCTTGAAAAACCCTATAAGTGTGGTTTTGAACTCTATATCCAGTCGCTTTTTGTCCTCCATTTCTTTCGTTTGTGATCTATTTGGTTTAGGCATTTTCCCAGGCAGCTTTTCTGATGGGGCGGAGTTTGAGGGTGGAGCCTACAGCCTTGGCTTCCGTCAGCCCCGCCCTATGCGACTCCTGAGACTCAGGGTCCTTCAGTACTTGTTGCAAGCGCCTCTGAGAGAAAGGTGCCCTCGATTTTCGCCTGCTACCAAACAGTGTAAGCTCTCCCGCAATGGGCCCGAAACTGGGGTTCAGTTCAGTTGGAAGTGGAGTTGGAGATGGCGTTCAGAGCAGTCTGGAGCCTGTCTCCTTCCCGCCAGGGCAGTCCTACGGCACAGCCGGCCGGCCCTTCTCTGCGCGCTGTGTGTGCGCCTCCGGGACCTCCTTTCGCTGCTTCCCCGAGTACCGCCTTACAGCCCAGCTCCCTCTGGATGAGCCTGGGTCCCCAGGGTCTGGCCTAGAACGGGGGTTCAGAGCAGTTGGGGGCCCAGCACAGTCCGAGTGTTTATCTCCTTCCCGCTAGGGAACGCCAGCCAGGCACTCGGCCTCCCTCCTCTCCGGCTCCGTCCTCTCCGCGCGCGCCGCGTGTCTCCGTACCTTGGGCTTTTACAGCTCCTCCGTGCTTCCTTCTGGTTTTCTCCTTGCTTCTCGTTGTAGAATTTCCAGTCAGTTGACTTTCCTGTAGTTCTGGGTAATGTCCATTTTATATTTTAGTTGTATTTTATTGAAATTGTTGCGTGCGGCTGCGGCTAGGTGTCTACCCGAGCAGCCATCTTGGATTCTCTCTTCTCTATACTTTTATTTTAAGTTAAAGCAATGAATGCTGTTATAGACAGAGGTAGTAGTTGTTGAAAATTAAAGCCTATATCCAGAAATAGAGCGTTGGAGTCAGATCCTAGTTCACTTAAATTATTCTTATGACTTCAACGTTAGTTGTATTTAAACTTCACTTCTCTCCTTGTATAAAGGAGGGGAACTGTGATATTAGCAACAGTACTTAACATAGAAAACATACAAAAGGTAGTTGCTGTAATAATTTTCCTTGCAATTGGGAAAAGTCAAGTTGGATAATTCATAAGGTACCCCGTTCTCCTGCTACTGTGGTTATATTTCAGAGCTGCAGCTGCCTTTTTTTTTTTTTTTTTTAATCTTCCTTTGAGCTTTAGAAAGAACTTTACAGCCTTCGTATTTTATTATTTTTGTGAAGGTCTACTACTTTACTATTGTGAAGGTCTACTTTATATATATAATTGGGGTTTTTTTTACAGAGAGGAAAGGAGAGGGATAGAGAGTTAGAAACATCGATGAGAGAGAATCATCGATTAGCTGCCTATTGTATACCTCCTACTGGGGATGTGCCCGCAACCCAGGAACATGCCCTTGACCAGAATCTAACCCGGGACCTTTCAGTCCACAGGCTGACGCTCTATCCACTGAGCCAAACTGGTTTCGGCGGTCTACTTTTTTTTATAGGTAGTTTAAAATCCCTCATGCTGCAGAGACCGGTTTGGCTCAATGGATAGAGCGTCGGCTTGGGGACTGAGGGGTCCCGGGTTCGATTCCGGTCAAGGGCATGTACCTTGGTTGCGGGCATATCCCCAGTATGGGGTGTGCAAGAGGCAGCTGATCGATGACTCTCTCTCATCGATGTTTCTAACTCTATCTCTCTCCCTTCCTCTCTGTACAAAATCAATAAAATATATTTTAAAAAATAAATAAATAAATAAATAAATAAAATAAAATAAAATCCCTCATGCTATTGTGAGGGTTATATATGCTCTATCTACATAAAGAACCAACAGCCTCTTGGGTGGCTAGTTTATTCCTCCTCTTCAGACCAAATATCTTTTTCTGAAAATTTCAGCAGCTATAATTTTTTAATTTTCTATTTATTGAACCTACTCATAACTATTGTTTCTTTTGGGTGAATCTCAAGATTCTAAATCATTATAGAACTTTTTAGGGTTTTTCATTCAATATTAAAAATTCTTGCTTCTACTTCAGGTACCACTCAGGCGATGACAAAGTCCTTACAGAATTTTGTAATTTTCTGTAAATTCTTGGAGAATAGTCGCACCATTTTTGTATTGTTAAGCTGTCCTGTGAACCTTTGTTTGGTTTTCTTCTTATAAGTGTTTTTGTTTTGTTTTGTTTTTTCCCCCGTAATCTTTTTAGTGACAAAACATAAAGGTACTGAGAAAAGAGAGTCCCCTTCACCAGCACCCAAGCCTAGAAAAGTAGAGTTATCTGAGTCAGGTAAGTTTTGTGTATATGTTTGTTTTAAGATGAATTCGATTTGTTGCATATTTGATTGAACTCTTCTGGTTAAAAATTAATTACAGGATATTAGTTGTTAAGAACTAGGACTCTGAAGTAAGACGAACCTAGTTTGAATCCCAGGCTCCACTCTTTAACTGCTTTTTGTTTGAATTAATTTACCTTAGCCTCATTTCTTTCACATCTGCAATGTGGATAGTAGTATCATCCTTTAGGTTTTCCTTTGTTTAAAAAAACTTTGTTGTGTATGTGTGTGCGGTAGTTGTATTGTTCGACCCAACCAGATAAAGGTTTAAGAGACCATTTTCCTATCCAAATATGTTATATTTTCTGTGTGCATAACTAAAGAAACACTTTCTAAATGCATCCATCTTTCAGAAGAAGATAAAGGTGGCAAAATGGCTGCAGCAGATTCTGTGCAGCAGAGACGCCAATACAGACGACAGAACCAGCAGTCATCATCTGGTATGAATACTGATTAAGTTATTTCTATCTGCATTTCCTAATTAAAAAAATACTTAAGATATGCATGTTCCATACAATACTTTTAACAATAAAGAATTATATATACATATATAAAAAAAGATATGCATGTCCCTAGTATAGCAAGTATATGTAGGAGAAATATGTTTGTGCTTAATAGAAATAAAGTAATTGATCCTTTCTTGGAAAAAAAACAAACAGCATTTATGTATTTATTAATTATTATTATTATTATTATTATTATTATTATTGATTTCAGAGGGGAAGGGAGATAAAAATAGAAGCATCAATGAGAATCACTGATCAATAGGGATTGAGCCTGCAATCCAGGCATGTGCCCTTGACCAGGATCAATGCTCTATCCACTGAGCCAAACCAGCTAAGGCAAAGTAATTGCTCTTTATTCTTATTTTATTTTATTTAAAAAAAAAATTTCCCCATATACAGTATTTTATTGACTTTTTACAGAGAGGAAGGGAGAAAGATAGAGTTAGAAACATCCATGAGAGAGAAACATCGATCAGCTGCCTCCTGCATACCCCCTACTAGGGTTGTGCCTACAACCTAGGTACATGCCCTTGACCAGAATCAAACCTGGGACCCTTCAGTCTGCAGGCTGATGCTCTATCCACTGAGCCAAACCAGTCGGGGCTAATTGCTCTTTAGACGATCCATTCACTTAGATTTAGAAAATGTGGACAGATCTTTTAAACACAGACTTGCTGTAATATTTTGTTTCTTGTGTAAAAATAGATTCTGGCTCCTCATCTTCCTCAGAAGAAGAGCGACCCAAGAGGTCCCACGTGAAGAATGGTGAGGTAGGCCGGCGGCGCAGACACTCCCCTTCCCGGAGTGCCTCTCCATCACCTCGAAAACGCCAGAAGGAGGCTTCCCCTCGGTAATGTCTTTTCTTCAATAGCTTCATTGCTGCTCTGAGGTGATGAAACTCCATAAGTTAGTGAGGGATGGGCTATGGGCTTATTTTGGAACTGGGCTAACTCCTTCATTTCCAGGACAGAAGGAAATGTCACATTTAGATAGATAAGGGGTTGCATTGTTTGGTGGTTTTTAGCTAATTAATGAGAACTTTGTAAGGCTTGTACCACCATGTCATATGTGTGCATGACTAAAAGAATACCAGTTAAATCATAGCATTGACTCCTGTTTTAAAAATATATCTCTATTAGTGATACTTAATGCCATTGAAGTGAATAATTTGGTGAATGGAATTCTTGACATTTGTTTTTCTCCACTGCTCTCAGGATGCAGATGGGAAAGCGATGGCAATCGCCAATGACTAAAAGGTTGGTTAGACACTACTTTGTAACTTAGGATTACATGTCAAAGTTTTAGTGACTTAATTTACTGTTTAGGTAACCTTGTTCCATTCCTAGGAATACAGTGTATGGCTGTGGAAAAGGTCCTCAGTTTTAGTTTTTATACATACTTCTTTTCACATCAATTTAATGATAGAATTGTATATGCTGTTCATTTTAGAGAATTGTTTGAACGTACATTTTTGTGCAGTTAAAGTGTCAATAGTAATAGCACCTCAGATTTAGTGGGTAAGGACTTTATAGTGACATTAGGGAAGGCAAAAACTATGGAGAGGCTTCAAGAAGTGAAAGAGGAATGCAAGGCTTTGGTTGGCACTTGCTCAGTGCTTCCTATGGTGGGAAGGTAGGTTTGCATATTTTCATTGACCCTTTTTGATTATCAGTGTCTGGGTGACCATGAAACCTAACATTTTAAAGTTAAATCATACCTAGAAATCTCTAAAGTAGGCTTATCTCATGAGTGAAATAAACAGGCTCAGAAGTAGTAAAGTGAATTTTTAGAGTTACAAAGTAACAAAGCTAGCAGATTTTAACCTGTGCCATTGACATAGCACTATACTGTGTCTTCACTGGTAGTCTGCTTGGGGAGGTTTAGCTGCCACTAAATTTCTAAGTATTTACTCTTCCTGAAACTCGCTCATTGTCTTATTTTGCTATTTATTTATTTATTTATTTAATAAATTTTTATTGTTCATATTATTACAAGTGTTCCTTTCCCCCCACTTCCCACCCCACCCTCTGCCCTTTCCCCACTCCTCATTGTCCTCATCCATAGGTGCACAGTTTATGTTCAGTCTCTTCCCACATTACCCTCTCCCCTTTTCCCCAAGAATCATTAGTTCACTCCCCTTCCATACCTCTGATTCTATTATATTCAACAGTTAATATTGTTCGTCAAATTTTTTTTTTTTTAATTTCCTTGGTTTTTAGATTCACTTGTTGATAGTTACGTATTTGTTGTTCATAATTTTTATCTTTATTTACTTTCTCTTCTGAGAGAACCCCCTTCAGCAATTCATATAATTCTGGTTTGGTGGTGATGAACTCCTTTAGCTCTTTTTTTATTAGTGAAGCTCTGTATCTGATCTTCGATTCTGAGTGATAGCTTTGCTGGGTAGAGTATTTTTGGCTGTAAGTTCTTGCTATTCATCACCTTGAATATTTCTTGCCATTCCCGTCTGGCCTGCATGGTTTCTGTTGAGAAATCAACTGACAGTCGTACAGGTGTTCCTTTATAGGTAACCACCTGCTTAGCTCTTGCTGCTTTTAATAATCTCTCTTTGTCCTTTGCTCTTGGAATCTTAATTATGATTTGTCTTGGTGTGGTCCTCTTTGGATTCCTCTTATTTGGAGTTCTGTGTGCTTCCTGGACTTATAAGTCCAATTCTTTCCCCAGATGGGGGAAGTTTTCTGTCACTATTTCTTTCAGTATGTTTTCGATATCTTGCTCTCATCTTCTGGGACCCCCATGATTCTGATGTTGGATCGTTTGAAGTTGTCCCAGATGTTTCTTACATCATCTTCAATTTTCTGGATTCTCTTGCCTTCTAGCTTCTGTGGAGGAGTGTCTTCTGGCTCTTTATGTTCCAAATCTTTGACTTGATTCTTGCGATCTTCTATTCTGTTTTTAGGACTCTGTATAATATTTTTTATTTCAGACAATGTATGCTTTATTTCTTGTTGATCCCTTTTCATGTCCTCATAGGTCTCATTTATTTTATCGGCCTTTTCTAGGAAACTCTTGAAAAACCTTATAAGTGTGGTTTTGAACTCTATCCTCCATTTCTTTCGTTTGTGATCTATTTGGTTTAGGCATTTTTGCAGGCAGCTTTCCTGATGGGGCGGCGTTTCAGGGTGGAGCCTACAGCTTTGGCTTCCGTCCGCCTCGCCCTATGCGACTCCTGAGACTCAGGATCCTTCAGTACTTGTTGCAAGCACCTCTGAGAGAAAGGTGCCCTCGATTTTCGCCTGCTACCAAACAGTGTAGGCTCTCCCGCAATGGGCCCGAAACTGGGGTTCAGTTCAGTTGGAGGTGGCGTTCAGAGCAGTCTGGAGCCCCTGTCTCCTTCCCGCCAGGGCAGTCCTACGGCACAGCTGGCCGTCCCTTCTCTGCGCGCAGTGTGCGCGCCTCTGGGACCTCCTTTCGCCGCTCCCCGGGGTCTGGCCTAGAACGGGGGTTCAGAGCAGTTGGGGGCCCAGCACAGTCGGAGTGTTTATCTCCTTCCCGCTAGGGAACGCCCGGCAGGCACTCAGCCTCCCTCCTCTCCGGCTCCGTCCTCTCCGCGTGCACCGCGTGTCTCCGTACCTTGGGCTTTTACAGCTCCTCCGTGCCTCCTCCTGGTTTTCTCCTTGCTTCTCGTTGTAGAATTTCCAGTCAGTCGACTTTCCTGTAGTTCTGGGTAATGTCCATTTTATATTTTAGTTGTATCTTATTGAAATTGTTGCGTGCGGCTGCGGCTAGGTGCCTACCCGAGCAGCCATCTTGGATTCTCTCCTTGGCTCTTTATTTAAAAATATATTTTATTCATATTTTTACAGAGAGGAAGGGAGAGGGATAGAGTTAGAAACATCGATGAGAGCGATGAGAGCGAAACATAGATCAGCTGCCTCCTGCACACCTCCTTCTGGGATGTGCCTGCAACCAAGGTACATGCCCTTGACCTGAATCGAACCTGGGACCCTTCAGTTCGCAGACCGATGCTCTATTTACTGAGTTAGGTGGTCTAATTAATTAAAGAGTTTTCTTGGAAAGGTTCTTTAGAACCAGTCAGGAATGTTTGTAGTGGAGCCTAAGCAGTGTTTGTGCCATGAAAGTAACTATTACTTGCCAATTAAAAAATGAAAACCTAAAACATTTTTTTTATTGATTTCAGAGAGGAAGGGAAAGGGAGATGGAGATGGAAAAATCAATGATGAGAGAGAATCATTGACAGGCTGCCTCCTGCATGTGGCATGTGCCCTTGACTGGAATCAAACCCAGGACCCGTCAGTCCGCAGGCTGACGCTCTATCCACTAAGCCAAACCACTAGGACCAATATCACTTTAGATGCTAAGGTATTCTCTTCCCAGCTGTAATTAACCCCGGCTTCATTACACATAAATTTAATGATTGGTTTGTATACTTTAACTTTACAGAATCAGTTTAGTAATAAGATTTCTTCCACTCCCCAAATTATATAACTATTTTCATTACAGTGAAATCAATGCTCATGTCTATTACCCTACACCAGGATGTTTTTGTTTTGTGTATCCATATTTTAAAAGGTACTGCCCTAGATGGTTCAGCTCAGTGGATAGAGTGTCAGCCTGCAGACTAAAGAGTCCCAGATTTGATTCCTGTCAAGGGCATGTGCCCGGGTTGCAGGCTCGATCCCCAGTAGGGGGTGTGCAGGAGGCAGTTGATCCATGATTCTCTCCCATCATTGATGTTTCTATCTCGCCCTCTCCCTTTCTCTCTGAAATCAATAATATACATATATAAAAAATACAAGGTACTACTAAATTGTACTGGTAGCCTCAAGTTCAGTGATGTTAGAAATTGCAGTCAGGTGTCTGGGATTTAGAGATTGAGAAATAAGTCATTGGAATCGTGCTTCAATATTTGTTGTATTTTAAGAGGGGAAACACAGCCTGGTTTCGTTTCCCCCTCCCCTCCCCCCTCCTCCCCTCCCCTCCCCTCCCCTCCCCTAGATGCTTGAGAAGCTAAGGGCTACACATAAAATTGAACACAGGGGAAAATTTTCCTATTCAACCATTTCTACACACATTTGAAGGCTTGGTTTGACATAGTGTTCAGGGTATCTAGAAAATGCTTAGCTTTTTTTCTTTTAATCCCTGAAATGTGTGCTTTTTCAGATCAGCTTAAAAAATTAGAGCTTTCAGGTCTAGAATCATGTGGTATGAAGATTCCAGTTATAAGACTATACTTTCAGGGATCGTTTCTATAGTCCGTTACTAGAGAAGTTCCTCTGATCGTGTAGAGCACCAAAAAAAAAAAAAAAAAAGATACCAATTTTAAGTGGTTATCGGATTTTTCTGGCAGGTCCTTAAGTTATGCTACTTTGGTTATGGTTTTATTTATTCTTATTTTCTTTTCAGTTATTTTTTTTCACATAGAAACACAGGAAACCGAATGAAGGTCATTACTGAAAGGGACCTTTAGCTAAGTGAAACTAAGGTGCAGAATAAATATCTCAGATTCATAATATATTCTAATCTGAGTTCAATTTTATAGGGAGAATTTTTAAGAGAGAAGCTACATAATCAATAGAAAATAGCTCTTATGTTATTACTAGTGCCCCTGGCCTCAGCTGGCTGCCCGCCCCTGTAGCTCTCCGTCACTTGTAGCTCGCTGCCCCACCCTCTTGCTGTTGTGAGGCTTAAGGACCACTTGCATATTACCTCTTTATTATGTAGGATGCCTACTGCTAACATATTGGGAGTTCTGGTTTAAGTCACCTCACCCTCAAAGTTTGTTAATATAAACCAGGGGTCCTCAAACTTTTTTAAGTGGGGGCCAGATCACGGTCCCTCAGAGAGCTGGAGGGCCGGACTATATGAACTACTAATTCCTACTGTAACACCTCGGCTGCGCTCACTGCCCAAAAAACCTGGCGGGCCGCATGTGGCCCGCGGGCCGTAGTTTGAAGACCCCTGATATAAACCTTTGCTTTTCTTTGTAAGTCAAAACCCATTTGAAATCTTCATTACCCATAATCATCCTGTTTCTCTTGGTCCCTTAATTCTCCCTTTTAAAACTCCCTTTTTTGCAATTAATAGTTCAGTATCTACATTTCTCTCATCTAAAAGCTTATCTGTCTTGATATCTTTGGCTTTTGTAGCTTTTATTTTAAATCTATTCAAAGTGAAGTTTTAGTCCACACAAGGCATAAACAAATATAAATATAAATTTTAATTTAATAATTTCAGGATCTTCTCTGGTAACAGAAACCTCCTTAATTTTAAAGGGAACCAATACCAATAAACTTTAGAAAACATTTCCAGATTCGTAGAAAATATGAGGAGCACAGCCTCGAACTCCTCAGACTTAAAGGACACCACCAATACTGTACTGGACAAGAAATTAATTATATTATCCGGCTGCTTGTATATACACATTTACCCAAAAAGTGGCACACTGGTTTAGTGTATATTTTATATATCTTTAGGAAGATGGCTATGAGTTGATATAATCGTATATTTCTGGTGTGCTTTTATGGTGGTTAAGTGTATTGTTAAGCAAAGCATTAAGGTTTATATGATCCTTGTTTGTATTTTAACCAAATCCATCCCAATGATAATTTTAGTGCTCAGACAACTTTGATCCTTTGTCTTTGGGGATAGTGTTTTCAGTGAATAGTATGCAACTCGAGCAATGGACATTTTAAAACTCAAGAATTTGGAGCTGTGACACCCAGATTTGGGGCCTTAAAGCTGCTGATAACTGTTAAATTCAAAATATCTGTTTTGAACATAAAAATTTTCTAGGCTTCAGTGCAATTGTTTTTAATAAGGTTTTAGAAAATCACCTTGAGGGTCTTTTCAAAATACACTGGCTAGACCACAGCCCAGACCTGATGAATGCAAAGCTCAGATAAGTTTCCCAGGTGATGCTAGTGTGTGCCAATTTCAAAACAGTTCTCTTAAGGCTCTGTTTTCAAACTTGTTTTCCCTTTATCACGTTAAGAATATTTTATGTCATGATCCAGACTACATATTTATATGCTGAAACAAAGATTTCATTAAAAAAAAAATCCTTGCTACAAGCAACATTCTGATTTTCTATTCTTTAAAAATGTTGCTTTAAAACCCAGGGTCTTGACTAATACGTAGTCTTGAACTGTAGTTTGAAAAATACTGCTCTGAGGGATAGAGTAACAGTTGGTGCACTTTGGGTTAATGTCTGAAATGGTTCATCTAGACAACTTAATTATAAATGTTACTAACTCAGAATCAACTCTAATTCTTCTTTGGTGCAGTGGCCGCCGGAGGCGAAGTCCCTCCCCACCGCCCACCAGGAGGCGCCGTTCCCCCTCTCCTGCTCCACCTCCTCGACGGCGCAGGTCTCCCACCCCGCCACCACGACGAAGGTGCTTTATCA
This sequence comes from Pipistrellus hanaki, assembly GCF_964339955.1. Taxonomy (NCBI): domain Eukaryota; kingdom Metazoa; phylum Chordata; class Mammalia; order Chiroptera; family Vespertilionidae; genus Pipistrellus; species Pipistrellus hanaki. The sequence goes on along the minus strand of NC_140504.1, from coordinate 186,463,442 downwards.
GATGTGTTTGTTGGAGTTCATCAGAGCAACTTTGTTTCTCTATATAGTTATTAAGATGATTAAATAACTCATTTTGTTGATAGTATTAGAGCTTCCCCCAATCTTCCCCTTTTTATCCTCTTCCACACAGCCCCCACCCTACCCCAGGCCTTCACCACATTACTGTGTATCCATCTTTGATGAATCTTTTTTTTTTCTTTATTGATTAAGGTATTACATATGTGTCCTTATCTCCCCCATTGCCCCTGCCACCTCCCCACTCACCCCCTCACCTCCCTAGTGTCCGTGTCCATTGGTTTTACTTATGCTTGCATACAAGTCCTTTGGTTGATCTCTCCTCCTTCCCCCCACCCTTGATGAATCTTAATTAGAGCAAGTTTGAGTCTTTATGATCGGAGTATCTTAGAGTGACATTGCTCAGCCATTTTAAAAGATATTTTTTATTGATTTTAGGAAGGGGGAGAGGCATAAAAGCATCAATGATGAGAATTATTGATTGGCTGCCTCCTACATATCCCCTACTGGAGACCAAGCACACAATCCAGGCAGGTGCCCTTGACTGGAATTGAACCTGGGACCTTTGATATTAGAGAGCAAGGGAGAGAGAGACATAGAAACAACAGATTAGATAGATTCATTGATAAGTTCCCTCTTTCACACCCCCTACTGGGGATCAAGCCCACAATCCTGGGCATGTGCCCTGACCAGAAATTGAACTTTGACCTTTTGTTTCATAGGTCAATGCTGAACCACTGAGCCACAAGGGATGGGCAGAATGTACACTTTAAGAGTCTCATGCTCTACCGACTGAGCTAGCCGGGCAGAATGTACACTTTAAATAGTTCATTTTTATGGTATCTGAATCACATCAATACAGAGAAATTAACTTAAAGGTAGAAACACTAATGATTACAAAGAGAAAAATACAAAATTCTGGTTATTGTAGTACTTTATTCTGATATTTTTATTTAAAAATAAAGGTATAGCATTTCCACTTAGAAAATATCCCCTTTGCCTGCTGTTAGTACAATACAGGCAAGTACCTCATTTTATTGCACTTTGCAAATATTGCATTTTCACCAACACTGAGGCAAGATCCACCACCAGCAAAAATATGGCTTAGATGATGGCTGAGCATTTTTTTAGCAATAAAATATTTTTAAATAAGTGTGCATACCCTGTTTTGTTTTGTTTTTTAAAGAAATATGCTATTGCACACTTAATAGATTACAGTATAAGCATAACATATGCACTGGGAAGCCAATAAATTTATTTTACTTGATTTATTGCAATATTTGCTATATTGCAGTGATATGAAACAGAATCCGAAATATCTGAGATGTGCCTTTATTGCCATAATTACTGGTTAGTTTTCTTTGTATGCTTTTTCTTATTGGACCTTCCAGCTTAATGATGTGTTTTTTCCTGTAGGACTCCTTCTCCTCCCCCTCGGCGGCGCTCACCTTCGCCGAGAAGATACTCTCCCCCGATACAGAGGAGATACTCTCCCTCCCCGCCTCCGAAGAGAAGAACAGCTTCCCCCCCACCCCCTCCTAAACGCAGGGCATCGCCATCGCCACCACCAAAGCGCCGCGTCTCCCATTCTCCGCCCCCCAAACAGAGAGGCTCCCCCGCCAACAAGAGACGTTCACCTTCACTGTCGTCCAAGCATAGGAAAGGGTCTTCCCCAGGCCGACCTGCCCGGGAGGCCCGGTCCCCACAACCAAACAAACGGCATTCGCCCTCACCACGGCCTCGAGCTCCTCAGACCTCCTCAAGCCCTCCGCCCGTTCGAAGAGGAGCCTCATCGTCGCCCCAAAGAAGGCAGTCCCCGTCTCCAAGTACTAGGCCCATTAGGAGAGTATCCAGGACTCCGGAACCCAAAAAGACAAAAAAGTAAAGAGATGTTAAGTTCTTTGATTATGAACATTAACTAGCATAGCTCTCTTTATGTTGAAATTCCCCTACTCCCCTTTACAATGAAATTACAGAAAAGAATAATCTGAGAATACAAACTTTTAAAGCAAATTCTGATTACTATTCAGAGAGCCCTTTCTGTTTTGACATAAACTAAATGCCATAGGATTCTATCTGGTTCTTAGGAGTATCCGCTATATTGAGGGTGTGCTTCTAAAACTAAACTCTGAAGTGATGGATAGAGTTTTTTTTTTTGGTGTTTTTTTTTTTTTTAAATATGTTTTTATTGATTTCAGAGAGGAAGGGAGAGGGAAAAGGAGATAGAAACAACCATGATGAAAGAATCGAGTGCTTGCCTCCTGCACACCCACTACTGGGGATTGAGCCTGCAACCCGGGCATGTGTCCTTGACTGGAATCAAACCCAGTACTTCTGTCCACAGGCTGACGCTCTAGTCACTGAGCCAAACTGGCTAGGGCTAGAATATTTCTTGCATGTCTGATAAAAACAGTCTTAAATAAAATATTAGGAATTGGAATTGCTAATGTCATACAGAAAGAATCTCTAACAGAATGGGAAGAGGATTGTGAGGTTTGAACTATACTAATATGAGGAGACTTAGATGATCTAAATTTGAGTTAAAGTTTGTGACCTAGTTCTGTAATGATGGTTATTTTTTCTTAGGAAAGATCTCTGTTCTTGGATAATAAATGTTTTGTTTTGTTTTTCCCTTTGTCTAGAGCTGCCTCACCAAGCCCTCAGTCTGTAAGGAGAGTCTCATCCTCCCGATCTGTCTCAGGATCTCCTGAGCTAGCAGCTAAAAAACCTCCAGCACCTCCATCTCCTGTCCAGTCTCAATCGCCCTCTACCAACTGGTCACCAGCGGTACCTGTCAAAAAGGCTAAAAGCCCAACACCAAGCCCGTCACCGGCGAGGGTATGTGTCTGGCCTGTTTGGACATTCTTTATAGTTGTACTAGAGGCTTGATGCACCAAATTTGTGCGAGGGCAGGCCTTCCCCTGGCTTCCAGCACCCAGCCTTGCTCCCTACACGCACCCTGGCCTGGCACTGCCCTGGCCTGAGTCTGCTGCCACCCTCTCCTTCACCTCCCACCCCTACCCCCCATTGGCCTGGCCCTCCCTCTGTGGGGTGATGGCAGGGCTCCCTGACCAATCACATCACAGCTGGCCTGTTTGGTCGATTTGCATATAATGCTTTTATTATTATGGATGTGGTCACTTGGAGGCAGAGAACATTTTTGTCTTTTGTAGCTCAGAGGAGCATTATTTTCTGTGGTTCAGATAGACTTCAAGGAGATACAAATTAAATTTTGTTGGTTGCATCACCAGTCCATTTATGTACTTTAGCATCCCACTAATTTGTGATATATCTAATACTTGTTAAACTCCAAAATCTTCGTGGTTAAGGTTGGACTCTAGAAATTCTAGAAATAAACGGAAAGAAAAAAATTGCCCATGGTCCTATTATCTAGGAGAAAAATAACTTAGTATTTTTACTGTTTTCCTAGAATTTGATAACATTTAGGGACGTCTAAGATCATGCAAATCAATGCAACTTTTTTTCATTATTATTATTGATTTTTTTTTACAGAGAGAAAGAGAGAAGGATAGAGAGTTAGAAACATCGATGAGAGAGAATTATCGATCAGCTGCCTCTTGCACACCCTCTACTGGGGATGTTCCCACAACCAAGGTACGTGCCCTTTACCGGAATCGAACCCGGGACCCTTCATTCCTTAGGCTGACTCTATCCACTGAGCCAAACTGGTTTCGGCACAACTTTTTATTTTTACTTGTGTCTGCATAAAAATGATATTTTTATAAAGGAAAAATGTATATCATAAAGAAGACACGACTGCTGGCAGTGGGTTATGTGTTAGGGAAATGAGTGGTTTGAATTTTACTTCATTGCACTTTAATGCTTTTATTTTTCCAACAAGGTAAATACAGTTGACCCTTGAACTGCACAGGCCCACTTATAAGTGTATTTTTCCCCCAATAAATATACAGTTGACCTTCCATATCCCCCAGTTTCCCATCAATTAATTCAATTAACTGTGGATCAAAAACAGTATTTTCGATCCACAGTTAGAGAGCTGACTGTATTATTCTTCGCCATTTTATTTGAAGGACTTGATAACCCGTGGATTTTGGTATCCTTGGGGTTCTGGAACCAGTCCCTCACAGCTATCGAGAGATGGCTATAACTAAATTTGGGGGGAGTGAATATTGTAGATATTTTTAAATCCTTACTCAAAGTTATATTAATTGATTATTTTGAGAGAGAGAAAGATGTATGAGAGACATTTATCTGTTGCCTCCTGTACAAACCCCAACTGGGGATTGAACCCAAAACCTTTTGTTGTCCAGGATGATGCTCCAACCAACTGAGCCATCTGGCCGGCGTTATATGTGGATTTTTTGCTTTGAGGGGGGTTGATGTCTTTTGTCTCTGCATTCTTCAAGAGTCAACTGTACATCCTAACATTAGGTCTAGTAATAATTAATGTTGTTTTCTAATACTTTTTTAAATCGAATTTATTTAAACAATACAACAAAATTTAATCAACAATATAGTTGCCGTTGTTTTCTACTACTTGTGCCCAACGCTCAGGAAGCATTTTAATCCCTCTGTTGTAAAATTCTTGTGATTTTGATGCAAAAAATTCGGTCAATGCATTTTTGAGGCATTCTTCATTATTAAATTTTTTTCCAAGAAGAAAGTTTTGCAAAGAACGAAACAAATGGTAATCGGAAGGGGCAATATCAGGAGAATATGCAGGTTGAGGGAGAACTTCCCATTCCAACTGGCGCAGTTTTTCAGCAGTGATTCTTGCAGTATGCGGTCGTGCGTTATCATGGTGAAGAATTACGCCCTTCCGATTAATCAGCGCGGGTTCTTTTTCTCTTAAAGCTTGGGCTAACCTTTCCAATTGGGCACTATACACTGCACTTGTAATGGTTTGGGTAGATGGTAATAGTTCATAATGAAGAATTCCTTTAAAATTCCACCAAACACACAACATCACTTTTTTCGCATGCAAGTCAGGTTTTGGCGTGGGCTGTGGAGCCTCATTTTTGTCCAACCATTGAGGCCGCCTTTTCAAATTAACTTATAGCACCCATTCTTCATCTCCGGTAACAATTTGCTCTAAAAACGGCAAACGGTTTTGACAAGAGAGGAGCGAACTGCAAATTGTGACTCTTTGATTACGGTTGTTGTCGGTCAACTCATGAGGAACCCATTTTCCAAACTTTTGGACTTTGCCAAGTGCACGCAATTGATTGGAAATTGTTTTTTGTGAACAATTTAAAGTTGTCGCAAGCTCTTGTTGGGTAATTTGAGGATTTTGCACCAAAAGAGCTTGAAGAGCTTCTTGATCAAAATTGGACACACGGCCTCGACCACTCTTGTCATCTAACGAAAAATTTCCCTCGCGAAATTTCTCAAACCAACGCTGGCACTTTCTGGCGCTAACTGCATCTTGACCAAGAGCACTACAGATGTTTTTTGCAGCCTCACTTGCTTTTCTTCCTAATTGGAACTCGTAAAGCATGCAGTGCCGAATATGCTCTTCATCCGCCATCTTCTTAGCCCTAGTTTTGCAACAAAAACCAAACTTTTTCAAGCAAAACTTGTTAATTGCACTTCACACGTTCTGTAGATACCACGTTTTTGAAGGTTATGTCAATACAAGTCAACGCCAAGCAAGATTTTAAACGAATGTTGGAAAACGACATTAATTATTACTAGACCGGATATATAAAAAACCAAGGGCCATCACAGCCGAAATAACCAGACAGATGACCAAACAGCAAGCTGCGTGGGGGCGACCAGGCCGGTGGGGGGGTTAGTGAGGGACGACTGAACAGCATGCTGCATGGGGCAGGCAGGTGAGCAGGTGAGCAGTTAGGAGCCAGCGGTCCCGGATTGTGAGAGGGATGTCTGATTGGAAAGGGTGCTGGCTGGGGCTGTGAGGACTCCCCCCCCCCCCCCCTTCCCCTCTCTCTCTCTCTCTCTCTCTCTCTCTCTCTCTCTCTCTCTCTCTTTCGTTATTTCTATGAAAAAGAAACATTGTAACCTATAAAATACTAGATGGAATGAAAAGTGCTTTATGTTTTATCTGGTCTTTGCCAAGTTACGTAAGAATAGCATTCTTTCCCTAGCTGGTTTGGCTCAGTGGATAAAATGTCGGCCGGTGGACTGAAGGGTCTCGGTCAAGGGCACATGCCCAGGTGCGGGCTTGATCTCCATGAGGAGGTATTCAGGAAGCAGTCCATCGATGATTCTCTCTCATTATTGATGTTTCTGTTTCTCCCTCACTTCCTCTCTGAAATCAATAAAAAAATATATATATTTATTTATTTATTTATTTATTTATTTATTTTTATTTTTTTTTTTTTTTTAAGGACTTACCCTCAAGCACAACTGGGAGCCTTTGGAGCACAGAGGCTTTTTTTTTTTTTTTTTTTTTTTTTTTTTTAAAGAAAAAAATAGGGTTTACTAAAAGGGCTCATTTAAAAAGTCGAGAAGGTTTTTAAAAAATATATTTTATTGATTTTAGAGAGGAAGGGAGAGGGAGAGAAAGAAACATACATGATGAGAGAGAATCATTGATCGGCTGCCTCCTGCACGCCCCCTACTGGGGACTGAGCCCGCAACCCAGGCATGTAGCCTTGGCCGGAATGGAACCTGGGACCCTTCAGTTCACAGGCCAGTGTTCTGTCCATTGAGCCAAACTAGCCAAGGCAAAAAGTCGAGTAAATTTGTTTGAAGTCAGATACTTAGCAGATTCAGGAACCAGAATTCAGCTCAGGCCTGTCTTGAGTTCTGAGACTTCCTTTTTATTAGACACTCTGCTTTTCCTTGCATCTGGAGGTTGACCCTGACTCAAAGGAAGCTTGTGGTCAAGAAACCTGGTTTCATGTGAAATTAGTTGAGTAAAATGAAATAAAAAAGTTTTCCATCACAGTTCATTCTAGCTCTTAAAATCTGTATAAAATATCTTTGAAGTCTTGAGACTGGTCCATTTAGTTATTTCCTTGGGGATATAAAAAGTTGAGTTGGCCCTGGCCAGTGGTTCTCAGTGGTTAGGGTATTGGCCTGCACACAAAAGGTTCGTGAGTTCGATTCCCAGTTGGGCACATATCTGTGTTGCAGGAAGCAACCAGTTGATATGTCTCTCTCACATCGATGTTTCTCTCCCTCCCTCCCTTCCACTCTCTCTGAAAAGCAATGGGGAAGGGGGAGCATATACCCTCAGGTGAAGATTTTAAAGAAAAATATATATATATATTTTTTTAAATAAATTTAAATGATTAATTTATTGCTTTTATTTTTCTGGATTTCTAGAATTCAGACCAAGAAGGGGGTGGAAAGAAAAAGAAGAAAAAGAAGGACAAGAAACACAAAAAGGATAAGAAGCACAAGAAACACAAAAAACACAAGAAAGAAAAGGCTGTGGCTGCAGCTGCTGGAACTCCTGCAGCCACTGCTGCTCCCACCACCACATCAGCACAGGAAGAACCGGAGGCAGAGCCGGAGCCCAGGAAGGTATTAGAATCATTGTCTGTGCCTTATACAAGTGGCTACGTTTTCTTTTTTTGTTTTGTTTTTTTATAATTCGCTACTTAGTTGTTCACTCTCTTGCTCTTTTTCTCAATGACCTATCAAGAACAGGAATTTGCCAAGATTAAAGATAACTATTTGAATGGTTGCCATATAATTTAATGTATACTTTAAAAATAACTTCTTGATATAATTAATGTACCGCATAATTTACCTTTTTAAAGTATAAGGTTTGGTAGTTTTAGTATATTTATGGAATTGGGCAGCTGTCATCACAATTTGATTTTGCTCTGTACTTAGTATCTCCCAGCAGCGTCTCGAGGCTTAACAAAAAGACTTTCTGTTTTCTGTGTTCCAGGAGACTGAGAGTGAAGCTGAGGATAACCTGGACGACTTAGAAAAGCACCTGCGGGAAAAGGCCCTGAGGTCCATGCGGAAGGCTCAAGTGTCCCCACAGTCTTAGGTGGAAATGTTTGTTAGGATGTAAATTTTATTTGGTTTGTACTCAATTCAATTTCAAAAATGCTAAAATGTGTTTGAGCTTTAGACTATAACATTTGTTGTAATAATTGCTAGGTTGAAGTTCACCATGTAAAAAAGGGCATGGATTTACATTGCAAAAGGTGTCCACAGTGTATTAGTGACATTCTTTTATTGACAGCTGACATAAATTCATTTAGAGTGAAATATTTTAAGCCAAAAAAAAAAAAAGTTCCCTTTTTAAAAAAGGGGCTTTAAATGTTGTTGGCATTTTTATGGTTTCTTTAAATTCCCCTGGCTATTCCCAGGGGTTTTCTTTCTTTTTTTTTTCTTTTTTTTTTTTTTTTTTTTTTCCTTTTTTCTTTTTCTCATTTGAATCTTAGCACCCATTTAAGTTATAATGCTTCCAACCTCGTGTGGTTTGCAATTGCCCAGAAATAAGACCACTGTTGAACTACTACAAAAGTATAGATGAACGTTTTAATGCCACCATCTTTCCTGTTGCCTGTGGAGTCTCTGCTGAAATGAATCAGGATCAAGCTCCAGGAAGAGACAGAAATGAAAGCATGCTGTGTGCCAGGACGCTGTGGGTTAATGCTGATGTGTAACAAGTTGATTTGGAACACTGGAATTTCATTCTATTCTGTTGTGTTTTTTTTTGTAAAGGCAGTTAACTAGTCCCAGGAAGGATCCTTCAGTTACGTCAATTTTGTTTTTTGAAATGTCATGGCTCCATTCATAATTTTGTCTTATTCTTCCAATTGGTATATACAACTTCAGAAGTCTTGTATTTGGAAGGCTACAAGGGCCCAGACTTTGAAATAGTGTCTTGTTTTCACTGTTTTGTTTTCTTGTTGTTTTTTTTTTCTTGTTTTTTTTCGTTGGTTTTTTTTTTTTTTTTTTTAACTAAAGCTATATAAAGCTTGTGGATTAAACAGAATAAATTTCTAAATTTAAAAACGTTGGCCACTTACTTTCACTTACTCATCTTAATACTGCAGGAAACCTACCTTAGAAATCTTATAGTGTCTGCATTTACCGCTTGGCACCTTTTGCAGAGTGGGGTTAGGTAGGGGAAAGCAAAAGGTGTTTTACCATCTTTATTTTAATAATTAATGTGATAAGTGCTATGAAGGGAAGGTGTGGTTGGATCATATATAATAGGCAAGGCAAGTCGACAAGACATGAGCAAGCAGTATCTGTACAGGCTGACTCGAGCTTGGTACCTTCAAATGAGTAAAGGCTAATGGTGACTGGGAGGAGGGGGTGTTGAATGTTTGGCTGTCCACAGTCAAGTCATTTTTGCATTAAGATTTAGCAGAGCAAAATAATTTGAGGAAACTTGGAGTTGACAATATTATAGAAGGTAAAACAGCAATATTCATATAAAAGAAGTAAAGGCATTTTTGGCATCATGGCACATGGGCAGTTCGTTTTCTAATTTCTGACAGTTGAAACAAAAAGGAAAACGTGCCTACATACCGTAATTTCAGGAAAACTTAGGAGAGTTTTTTACCTAAAAGACATAGGCTGGATTTCAGATTGATTTGTAACGAAACAAGCTTAAGATGCTCCTGCAGGGGCTGAACTAAGGTGCTTAGAGTGACTGCTTTAGCAGAATCCTCATCTCCGCTCCTCAGTCTGCTCAGATGTACCTGCTGCCTTCTCTAATCCGTGAGAACCGATTGCTCTCAGGCCTTTGTTTCCATGGTTCCCTCGTCCTATTGGCAGACACCACCTGCCAATCCCCTGGCTTGTTTTCCTGTCTTAACCAGGCTTCCTTACCTCCTTTATGTTCATGGTTAGCAATTACTGTTCCCTGAAATATAGTTTTGATCCCTAGGAACCTGGTTTGTTTTTGACTGTGTCCCCGGTGCCTGGGACATAGAAGTACAAATATTGGATGAATGGGTGAAAAAGTAAGTTTAATCATTACCTCTGCCAGTGCCAACAGGATTTGAGGTAAAGAAAATGAAAAAATGTGATGATTGCTTCCCTCAGAAAGTATTTGCCTAATATTATAAACATGCAAACAACAATTTCGAGTGGACAAAACCTAGCTCAGCTTCAGAACAGGATTTCTACCCTAGTTTTCTGCGGGTAGGCAAGGCCAACCTTTTAGACCTCGAGGACCACCAGTTGGCAACCGCTGTAAAGTGCTGCCACTTCCTCTCTGGGGAGTAATGGTGGACCTACCGCAGAGTTTTTGTACGTTAGTTAAAACCTACAAAACATGGATAGCACAAAGAGAGGCTCCTCTGTTAGCTAACATGACATGGATTCCTTCTAGTAATGCAAATTGTAGTTCAGATACCTAAAGAATTTTAATCACTCATAACCCTATTTGATGCAATTTTCTCCTCTTTAAAAATATCACCATAAAGCTCACTATTTTACAGTGTGCAACTCAGTGGTATTTAGTGCATTTGCAATCTGCAGCCATCATTACTATCCCAGTGTTCAAGAATAATTTGTTCAAGGTTAAGCCATGGTGCTCTTCTTTTTTAAGAGAACATTTATTGGGTCAATTGCAGAGGCAGAAGAATAATTCCCGGGAGAAATGGGATTAGGAGGTAAAGGAAGGAGGCCCTTGGAGGTCGGGAGTGTGGAAGCTAATGGTACCGAGCCTGGGGGGTAGGTGAAGGGAAAGGAACTGGGTGCCCTCCATTCTAAGGGTTTTAAGGGCAGAGATTTTAGGGGAAGTCTCCGGGAAAGATCTTTTTTTTTTTTTTTTAATTGATTTTTCGCAGAGGAAGGGAGAGGGATAGAGAGCTAGAAACATCGATGAGAGATACATCGACCACCTGCCTCCTGCACATCCCCCACCAGGGATGTGCCCACAACCAATGGACATGCCCTTGACCGGGACATTGAACCTGGGACCCTTCAGTCCGCAGACCGACGCTCTATCCACTGAGCCAAACCGGTTTCGGCTCCGGGAAAGATCTTAATAGAATATTAAGTAGCTTTCCAGGTATGGCCTGGGCAGGGGCTCATTATCAATGCAGCTGGTCCCGATGTCGGCCTGGGCTGGTTCTATTGCTTATCTGGCCCTGGCGGTGGAACACAACTTGAGGCCTAGATGTTATCTCTGGGGACAAAAGGTCAGGCTGTCCAAACCTCATGACACCCCGGGGACAAGGTCCCACTCTACAACTGATGGTCCATTGCTAGGCATCTGGGGCTTTCCACCCTGACGGCCTGTACCTGGCCCATCGTCCTTGCTGTGCTCGTGTGTGTCTAACTGTTTATTTTTAATGCTGAATAATATGCATTTGTATAGACATCCACATTCTGTTCATCAGTTGGACATTTGGGCAGCTTCCACTTTCAGGCTATTATGAATAAAACAGCTGTGAACATTTGCATCCAAGTTTGTGTGCACATGTTTTCACACACACACACACACACACACACACACACACCTAGGGAATGGAATTGCTGGGTCATCCGGTAACTTTATTTTTATTTTTGAACACATTTTTATTCATTTCAGAGAGGAAGAGAGAGAACATCAGTGATGAGAATCATTGATCAGCTGCCTCCTGCACACCTCCTACTGGAGGTTGTGCCCGGAACCAAGGTTCATGCCCTTGACCGGAATCGAACCTGGGACCTTTCAGTCCAAAGGCCAACGTTCTTATCCGCTGAGCCAAACCGGTTTCGGCGAGACTCACTTTTTATTTAAAATACTAGAGGCCTGGTGCACGGATGGGGTTCCTCGCAGGGTGGCCTGCGAGGACCAGGCTGAATGAAACCTGCAGTCCAATGCTGCCTGCAGCTCCTACCTGCCTCTCATGTTCATGCCAGCCCCACTGCACCTGCCGTGGACTCAAGTTCAATCAGTTCAGTCAGTCCCCATTTGGAGAGGCTGGCACCACTGAAGCAGCACTCACCAGCCATGAGCCCTGTGTCTGGCTCACTCCTGAGGGGAGTGGCCTGTGGGATTGGGCCAAAACTGGCTCTTCTACATCCCCTGAGGAGGCTTTGACTGTGAGAGGGTACAGGCCAGGCTGAGGCACTCCAGGGCATGTCTGGCCCATCTTGCTCAGTCCTGATTGGCTAGACCCCAGCAGCAAGCTAACCTACCAGTTGGCGTATCTGTCCCCTGGTGGGTCAGTGCACATAGCGAGTGGTTGAGCAACCTTAGCATATCATTAGCATATTATGCTTTGATTGGTTTAAGACATGATCGGACACTTAGCATATTCGTCTTTTATTATCCTATATAATAAAGAGGTAATATACAAATGGACTATCATGCCCTCATACAAGGTGGCCACCCCATGTGGTCACAAGATGGCCGGCAGGGGAGGACAGTTGGGGGATCAGGCCAGTAGGGGAGGGCAATTGGGGGCGGCTAGGATGGCAGAGGAGTGGTTAGAGGGTGATCAGGCTGGCAGGCAGATGAGCAGTTGGGAGCCAGCAGTCAGAGATTGTGAGAGGAATGTCTGCCGGTTTAGCAGTTGGACTTTCTGTGCTCCACACACTCCCCCCCACCCAGGAGTCCCAGTGTGCCGGCCTCTAGTATAGGATATTTTTATTGATTTTAATATATTTTTATTGATTTCTAAGAGGAAGGGAGAGAGAAACATCAATAGTAAAGAATCATTGATCAGCCGAAACTGATTTGGCTCAGTGGATAGAGCATCTGTCTGCGGACTGAAAGGTCCCAGGTTCGATTCCAGCCAAGGGCATGTACATTGGTTGCAGGCACTTAGCCGGTAGGGGGTGTGCAGGAGGCAGGTGGTCGTTATTTCTCTCTCATTGATGTTTCTAGCTCTATTCCTCTCCCTTCCTTTCTGTAAAAAATCAATAAAATATATTTTAAAAAAGAATCATTGATCAGCTGCCTCCTGCTTGCCCCCTACTGGGGATCAAGCCCCTGACATGTGCCCTTGACTGGATTCGAACCTGGGAACCTTTATTCTGCAGGCTGATAGTTTATCCACTGAGCCAAACAAGCTGGGGTGAAACTGTAACTTAAGGTAATAGATGCAGGTCAAGTTATTGTCTCTCGGCCTGTGTGGTTCAGTGGTTGAGCGTCAACCAGGAGGTTGCTGGTTCCATTCCCCATCAGGGGACATGCCCTGGTTGCTGGCTTGATCTGCAGGGGACGTGCAGGAGGCAGCCTTTTGATGTTCCTCATTGATTTTTCTATCTATCCCTATCCCTTCCTTTCTAAAAAGATCAATAAAAACATGTTTTTAAAAAATGCACTGTCCTTTGTAGTCTCTGACAAAGAACCCAATATTTTTTCTCGCGATACCTGTCTGGATGTTAAAGTCAGCCACCTTTAAATTTTGTTGTGAAAGGAAACAGACCAAGTGAGATTGGCTGGGTGCCTCTGAAGCGGGAGGAGTAGCTTTTACTAGACATTGGTAATATGAAGCCAAAAAAAAACATTTAGCCCCAGCTGGTGCGGCTCAGTGGTTGAGTGTTGGCCTGTGAACCAAGAGGTCACAATTGGATTTCTGTCTCTTGTCTGGGCACATTGCCCCGGTTGTGGGCTGGATGCCCAGTAGGGGGCGTGCAGGAGGCAGCCAATCAATGATTCTCATCATTGATGTTTCTAACTCTCCCCCTCCCTTCTCTCTGAAATCAATAAAAACTTTTTTTCTTTTTCTTTTTTTTTAAGAAAAACACCATTTAGGGAAAAGATGCTCTTTGTAAATCCCAAAGCCCAGCAGAAGCACCTCCCCGGTGTACACGGGCAGAGACCGTCCTGGCCTTTCCAGTGAGGAGGCTGTGGCCCACCCAGCGCAGTGGGTCCGAAGCAGCCAGGCTTCACTGAGCATTGCCCGGCGCTCACGGCTGGCGCAGGCTTCATATCCTGGGACCTGTTCTTTGCTTTTCTCTTGCTGTGTTCTGTCTGGAATGTCCTTTCTTGTCTCCTAATGTCCAAATTATTTTTTAAAATATGTTTTTATTGATTTTTTTACAGAGAGGAAGAGAGAGGGATAGAGAATTAGAAACATTGTATGAGAGAGAGTCATCGATTAGCTGCCTCTTGCACACCCCCTACTGGCGATATGCCCGCAACCAAGGTACATGCCCCTGACCGGAATCGAACCTGGGACCTTTTAGTCCGCAGGCCGACGCTCTATCCACTGAGCCAAACCGGTTTCGGCTAATGTCCAAATTATTTTTTTATTTTAATGTAGTTAAGATGATGTTTTCTGATTATTAAGAAACAATACATGCTCACTTTTAGGGAATTTGGAAAATAAAACTAGAGGAAAAAAGTGTTGGCAAACCCATCACTCAAACCAAGGACACCTGTCGGGTTAAGTACCTGACTGCACCCAGCTCCCCTCTAAATTATGAAACAAACCAGGGTTTTTCCCTACACATTCATAAGTACCTATGTAGCTGCAATTAGAGTCATACATACCAGTTATACATAAGATTTTTTTTTTCAATTGGGCATATCATGAACTAAAATTGCAGAATACTTTTAAATATTTTCTATAATTAGCCCTTGGCCAGGTAGCTCAGTTGGTTAGAGTATCGTTCTGATATGTCAAGGTTGTGGGTTTGATCCCTGGTCAGGGGACATATAAGAATCAACCAATGCACGCATAAATAATTGGAACAACAAATCGATGATGTTTCTCTCCCTCTCACTCTAAAATCAATTACAAATTTTTTCCAGCCCTAGCTGGTTTGGTTCAATGGGTAGAGTGTCATCCTACAGAAAGAAAGGTCCCAGGTTCGATTCCGGTCAAGGGCACATACCCAGGGTTGTAGGCTCAATGCCCAGAGGGTGTGCAGGAGGCAGCCAATCAATGATTCTCATCGATGTTTCTATCTCGTCCTCTCCCTCTGAAATCAATAAAAATATTTTTCAGTGTTTTCTATAACGAGGAAATTTGGAAATCAAATCACCCCATGCCAACATGAAAACACAGTTACAGTTCTCTCTTACTTGCCTCTGTAGATAAAACGGTAATAATGGTACCCACCCCACAGGGTTTGGGGGAAGGTGAAATGAGTTGATGGGTCACAACCTTTTGGGGCACTTCCCAGGTCTTACCTGAAATCGGCGCCATGTGCAGAGGGCAGGGAGTCAAGAAAAGGGCAGGCTACTCCAGATCATTAAGTGGCACTTTTTATTTTATTTTTTTAAATATATTTTATTGATTTTTTTTTTACAGAGAGGAAGAGAGAAGGATAGAGAGTTAGAAAACATCGATGAGAGAGAATCGTCGATCAGCTGCCTTTTGCACACCCCCTTCTGGGGATGTGCCCGCAACCAAGGTACATGCCCTTAACCGGAATCGAACCCGGGACCTTTCAGTCCGCAGGCTGATGCTCTGTCCACTGAGCCAAACCAGTTTCGGCTGGGTGACACTTTTAATAAGCACCAGGACTTGAGGCTTATCCTGAGCAACCTGAAGACAGTTTTCTGCACGTGCCTGCCTGTATCTTAAAAGTTTTATGTAGAGGACTTAACTGGAGTCAGGAATGTACCCTTCCAGATAGTATCCACACGTTTCCCTCTCCTTGGAGCAGGGAAGGCGAGTGGAGCACAGATTCCACAGCACAGGGGAGGCGATGGGGGGAGCCTCTACCTGCCTGGGTCCAGCTCCAGGGCCCAAGCAGTGCCATGACTTCTTGACCTTCCCTAACAGATGAACAAAACGCAGACCCTACCCTAGTGAAGCTCATGGCATGTGGCAGGAAAGGGGCCTGGGAGCGGAGGAGCAATGGGGTAAGTGGTAAAGCCGTGTAATTGGGGACACAGGGTAGAGGAGCAGTCACTGTAGCAATGGGAAGAACCGTCTTCTGCAGATGCTTCTCGGCCACAGGCATGCTGTGAGACTGGGCCGGCGACTGGGCCTCCCGCGGCCTCGGTTGGGCGTGGATTCAATAAGTGAATGCACGTCGAGGGCTTAGCTTGTGCCTGGCAGCATGGCGGCTCCGTCAATGCCAGTTACAACTCCGTCTCACCAGCTCTTGGATGCTGGCAAGTGGAGGATGCACTGCCCTCTATTAAAGCATTCCGTTCATTTTAAAGACACATTGTGATTTCAGAGATTAAACTATGGGGAAAGTCTTACATTGTTTTATAAGGTGTATGAGTTGCATTATATGTATTGTAGTGTGATGATGCACAGGAAGGTCTGGAACATTGGAGAGCTGGTCCTGACCCAGCCCGGCGACACACTCATCTGTCTCTGTCAATTTTTCCATCCATCTCTGCTGCTTAGCTTCATTTTGTGTCTCTCTCTGATCTCAGCAGTATTCTCACAGGCATCCCCTAGGTGGCGCCCTGGCCCTGGGTGCCTGCAGTGGGAGCTGACGCCCTAGAAGTCAATCCTACTCCTTAGGCTCCCCACTTTCTTCCTCTTTTGCCTCCATCCCTGTTTTTTGGGTTTTTTTTTGTGTGTGTTTTTAAAAATATATACAGTGGTGCCTCACACAACGAACTCAATTCGTTCCAGGAGCAAGTTTGTTATGCGAAAAGTTCGTTATGTGAAACGCGTTTTCCCATAACAATACATGTTAAAAAAAATAATTCGTTCTGTAGCATAAAATATGCTAAGATGACATAAAAAAAGATAATTTTTTTGTTATTATTTTTATTTAGATACATCTAAAAACATAATTTTTAAAAAAAAACACACATTTTTTTAATTTTAAGACAGACTAAGTAGAGTCTACCGAATCTTGCACATCTTCATCCATTTTCTGCTTTTTGGCCGATGGTTTCATGAAAAACCTGTCCAAAGTCGTTTGTTTTTCTCTTTTCTCCAACATCTGCCGGAAATAACGGACAAGAGTATCGGAGTAAAGATCGTTGATCCTGTTTGCTTCAGCTGAATCCGGATAGTGGGCATTGGTAAACTCCTGAACTGCTTTCCATTTGACCAGGATGTTCTTGATGTCAGCAGTTGGGATTGGTTGATTGTTTGATTGTTGCTCCTCATTATCAGATGACGCTTCCCTTTGAGCATTGTCCTGTTCCTGGACCAGAAGTGCTTGGAGCTCTTCAGTTGTCAGCTCTTGAGTTTAACTTAAAAGGACGACTGCCGTGATACGTGCGTGATTTAATTCGTAATGAAGAACGATTGCCGCGATACGTGCTTAAGTTAAGCGCAGTGACTAACGACTGCCTGCAGTGCCTGCGCGGAAGGATGCAATACATCAGCAGCGATCGTGGAAGCTCGGGCAACTTCGTTGTGTGAAACGAAGTTCGTTGTATGAATCATGAAATGAAGTTCGTTGTGTGCAGCGTTCGCTGTGCGAGGCGTTCTTTATGCGAGGCACCACTGTATGTTTTTATTGCCCTAGCCAGTTTGGCTCAGTAGATAGAAGGTCAACCTGCAGACTGAAGGTTCAGTTTTTGGTCCAGGGCACATGCCCAGGTTAAGGGCTTGATCCCCAGTGGAGGTCTGTACAGGAGGCAGGAGGTCAGTGGTTCTCTCATCATTGATGTTCCAGTCTCTCTCTCCCTTCCTCTTTGAAATGAAAGATAAAATTAAAAGGTATTTTTTAAAAATTATTAATCTCTTCCAGGCCTGCTTTGTCTGACCATGTCCCCCTTCCGTGCACTGGGGTGAGCTGGGCTCCGGCCCTGGGAGAGGAAGGACAGGCCCTTCACGCCTGGTCCTGGATCCTCCACGTCACGGTGCCAGGCTCGCTGGGGAAGGCGGCCGTGGGAAAGTCACTCTGCCCGGTGACTCACGACCCATCATAGCCATCTTTCCACGGCTGCTCCTGCCCAGGCACGACTTTTCCATCCTTGACCTGCCCTTACGCACGGACAGTTCCGGGTGGTTCTTTCGGGGGAAGGGGACGGAAGCATCGCAGGGCCCAGTGGGAAGATTCTGTCTGGTCGGCCTCCGCCCTGCCCTGCTGTGTGACCTTGAGCACGTCCTTGCCCCTCTCTGGGCCTCCGTGTCCTTCCTGAGGAAGCTAGGAGGCTGGACCACAGCCCGAGGATGCTGTAGGATGTTCCTTGGTTAGTTTTTGTCCAGAGAGACGTGGCATTTAAGGAGCCTCACTTCAGGCAGTTCCGAGTCCGGTGCGGCCATTCGTACCTCGGCGGTGATACGTCCACACGCCTCCTGCCCTCAGCGGTCTGCCCTCTCGGGACCCTCCCGGCAGCCACGAGGAGGCGGGCCCACGAGGAGGCAGGACGGGGCGGACTGCAGCCTGGCACGGTCTCACTGCGATAGAGCAGGCGCCGCTGTCACAGGTTCCCTGCGCCCTGTGTGAGTCTCTGACGCGTGGTCATCCGGGTTCACGCCCACGCCAGCCCGGTGGGTGGTGACCAGCATCACCCCCTGGCACAGATAAGAAACGGAAAGCGGCGGGCGAGAGTGCCCATCCCAGGAAAGGGCAGCAAAGGGAAGGCGTGAGGCTGGGATTCAAACCCAGCTGGACAGTCCCCGAGCCCGTCTGTCTCCCATCACACACACTCCCTGTGTAGTCCCAGGAGCGCACGCTAGGAGAGGGGCAGGGCGAAGCGAGGAGGCTCGGACACAGCTTCTCGAACAGACTCTGAAAACGTACACGGCTGCGGTAAATCACGCATCCCTCTGAGCTCGGTCTCCCTCACCCAGTGCGGGGACCATGGCTCTCACCTGCATTGGGAGGGCGGGGGTGTGAGCATCACTGCGCCCTGGAAAGGGTTGTTTCCCTTCCTCCTGGCACAGGAGCTGGGGCGGGAAGTGGCAGGCTGACCAGGGTGGGCCAAGTGTCCTCAAGTGGCTGTTTCCCCCCTCGGCAGACATGCAATCCCCCGGAAAGGAGGGGAAAGGGCAGCAGGAAAGGACAAAGCCCAGGATCCTTATCGAGAAGCATTCCTCCGACTCCCAGGCCCTCCGGGGGAAAGGAAACTTCTGGACTGTCACCACGGAGTTCCAGGCATTCCAGAGGGCTCGGCGGAGAGGAAATCTGTCATGCCTGACCCGGCGTCAGGCGGAGAGGTCAGGACGGGCTAGCAGTCCTCCCCTCGCAGCCTCTGTCCTCGCCCTGCCCTGGTCTCTCCTCGTCCAGGCCCCAGCCCAAGGCCCAGCCCCCATGGCCGGTCCCACCGCGGGGACCGCCAGCCGCCAGCCGTGAGGCCCGCTGTGCCAGCCTGCGGAGGGCCGGCGCTGGAGGATGACTAGGATGTGGAATTTGAGCTGCCCAGCTCTGGTTCTAGTCTAGTCCCTTCCCTCCTCTGGGCCTCAGTGTCTCCACCGTAAAATAAGGAACATTATTCGGCCGTAACCGGTTTGGCTCAGTGGATAGAGCGTCGGCCTGCGGACTGAAGGGTCCCAGGTTTGATTCCGGTCAAGGGCATGTACATTGGTTGCAGGCACATCCCCAGTGTGTGTGTGTGTGTGGGGGGGGGGAGGGGGGGGTGTGCAGGAGGCAGCTGATCGATGTTTCTTTTTTTTTTCTTTCTTTTTTTTCTAATATATATTTCTCTATTGACTTCTGAGAGGAAGGGAGAGGGATAGAGAGATAGAAACATTAATGATGAGAATCATTGATTGGCTGCCTCCTGCACGCCCCCTACTGGGGATTGTGCCCACAACCTGGGTATGTGCCCTTGGCCCGAATCGAACCTGGGACCCTTCAGTCTGCAGGCTGACACTCTATTCACTGAGCCAAACCTGTTAGGGCCCCACATGACATTTTTCCCCCCCACATGACATTTTTATTTCACTTTGATTTTACAGTTTTTCTGAGGGGAAACTGATACACAATAAGCTGACATATTGAAAGTGTACAATTTGATATATATATTATATATATATTTATATATATTTTTTTTTTATGAAACCATCAACACGAGATCGTGAACATGTCCGTCACCCCCAAAAGTTCCCTCTTTCCCCCGTTTGATTCGTCCACTACTCAGGAACCACTGAGCGGCCTGCTCTTGTACGTGTTTGCGTTTTGTAGACTTCTACGTAAAGGGAATCATACATTCTATTCTCTTTTTTTGTCCGGCTTCTTTCAATCAGAATAATGGCTTTGCTATTCATCTGTGTTGCTACTTGTCAGTGGTTCATTCCTTTGATTTGATTTGATTTTTTGTTTTTTTTGTGAACCCACACCCCAGGATTTTTTCTCATTGATTTTTAGAGAGAGTGGAAGGAAGGGGGAAAGATACAGAGAGAGACACACACACATCGATGTGAGAGAGACACATCAATTGGTTGCCTTCTGCACAACACAACCAGGGCTGGAGATCGAGCCTGCAACCAACTTACGTGCCCTTGACCAGAATCAAACCCAGGACTCTTCAGTCCGTGGGCCGACGCTCTATCCACTGAGCCAAACCGGCTAAGGCAGTTCATTCCTTTTTAGCACTGAGTGGCAGTTAATACCCTGTGGACGGGTGGGCGTTTAGGCTGTTCCCAGTTGTCAGTTAACACGAATAAAGCTGCTGTGAATTTTCCTTCGCACGAGATTTTATCTGAAGAAGTTGCAGTAAAAACAAACGCCTGGACAAGATGATCCCCGAGGTCACAGGTGTTTGAGAACTTGGAAGCGGGGGAGTCGAGGACAAAGGGAACTGCCATTTCGAGCCCTCCTGGTGCTCAGCACCTGCCTGCAGCCGCCCATTCCACCATGGCCGGCTCAGAGGCCAGTGCCACGTCCCTCCCGGTTCCCAGGCGGCAGCTGAGACCGCGACGTGGGCGGTGACACCCATCCAGGCGGCGGCAGGGCGGTGACTCAGACCAGGTCTGGCCGCCCCGAGTCCAGGCTCACCACAGGCCTGTGAGAGAGCCAGCCCTGGTCCCTCCGCCTCCTCTGGCTCCCCGTGTGGTTGGGGCTGATGCTGGCCTTGCCTCTCACCAGGCTGGGCCCACGGCAGGCGTGTGGGACTCTTGGCCAAAGCAGACAGCGAGTCAGCCATGTTGCCGAGGGGCAGCAGGCCCCTGCCGGGCAGAGAAGGACAAGAGGGAAATTCCTGTGGTAGTTCCCCACATGTTCTCTCCTGAAACGGTCACAGCTGCTGTGAGGTGGGGATTATCGTCTCCATCTTACAGATGAGAAAACTGAGGCTCAGGAGAGTCTCCCAGGATTCGGTCAGCTTCAAGGGACAGGAAAGCCAACCCAAGTGGCTGAAATGGTAAAGACATTTATCTGACAAAAACAAACAAACAAAAAACAAAAGTTCTAGATTTGGCAAGTTCTAGTTACTTTTTTGAAAAAATATTATTTTTTATTTCAGAGAGGAAGGGGGAGGGAGGGAGGGAGGGAGGGAGAGAGAGAGAGAGAGAGAGAGAGAGAGAGAGAGAGAGAGAGAGACATCAATGATGAGAGAAAAATCATTGATCGGATGCCTCCTGCACACCCCACACTGGGGATTGATCTCCCAACCTGGGCATGTGCCCTGACTGGGGATTGAACCGTGACCTCCTGGTTCATAGGTCTATGCTCAACCACTGAGCCATGCCAGCCAGGCAAGTTCCAGTTTCTGAAGCCAGGGACTCCACAGGCAGCACAATGTACAATAGCTAAGATTTGGAAACCACCTAAGTGCCCGTCAGCTGTGGTACATCCACACAATGAAATACTATGCCGGTATAAAAAAGAAGGAACTTTTACCATTTGCAAAAGCATGGATGGAAATGAAGAGCATTATGCTAAACGAAATAACCCAGTCGGAGAAAGATAAATATCACATGACCTCACTCATTTTTGGGATATAATGATCAATATAATTTGATGAACAAGAATAAATCCAGAGACAAATGGTAGGAGAGGGGGAGGGGGTTAGAGAGCAAACAAAGGACTTGTGTGCATGCAGATTAGCATAACCAGTGGACACAGACACTGGGGCGGTGGGGGCTTGCCCAGGGTGGGAATGGCTGGGGGAGAGGGAGGGGTCAATTGGGGGGAAAAGGAGGCATATGTAAAACTTTAGACAATAAATTAAAAAATAAAATAAAATAAAAAATTTTAAAGAAGTTTGTCTGAAGTCACGCAGGCAGAAAGTGGTGGCTGGTATTTGAACCTGCCTGTCACTCCTGGATTCTATCACACCAAAAGGTCAAGGGCGGTCAGTGGGGCAGAGGGCGGCGGGGCAGCCCCCGGACCACAGAGGGACTGCTGAGCTGTAACAGGTGAAGACCGGCTGCTTGGGAAACCCAGGGGCTGGGAACGGGCCCGGGGCCAGGCCAGCTGGCGGCCCCGCCGAGCCTGCAACCTGAGTCCAGGAGCATCAGCACCCACGCTCCTCTCCTCTCAGATTCCGTCTACGGCCCAGCCTCCTGAAGCACTGAGTCAGGTTTTATGGGCAAGACGCACATAGTCGGAACCAGTTTGGCTCAGTGGAAAGAGCGTTGGCCTGTGGACTGAAGGGTCCCAGGTTTGATTCCCGTCAGGGGCATGTGCCTTGGTTGCGGGCACATCCCCAGTGGGGGGTGTGCAGGAGGCAGCTGGTCGATGTTTCTCTATCATCAATGTTCCTAGCTCTCTATCCCTCTCCCTTCCTCTCTGTAAAAAATCAATAAAATATATTAATTAAAAAGAAGAAGAAGAAGCACTCACAGGACACTTCAATGGACCACAGAAGCTTACAGCCCAGAGGAGTTTCTTTTTTATTTATTTTTTTTATTTTATTGACTTTTTACAGAGAGGAAGAGAGAGGGATAGAGAGTTAGAAACATCGATGAGAGAGAATCATCGATCAGCTGCCTCCTGCACACCCCCTACTGGGATGTCCCCGCAACCAAGGTACATGCCCTTGCCCGGAATCGAACCCAGGACCTTTCAGTCCGCAGGTCGATGCTCTATCCACTGAGCCAAACCAGTCTCGGCAGCCCAGAGGAGTTAGGTTCAAACCCCACCCCCACCCCCACCCTCACCTTCCAGATAGGAAAATAGAGGCCAATCTCTCACAAAGGGTTTGGTCTGGTTTTGTGTGTTTTGTTCACTGACTGACTCACCCCTGTTACCTAGAACACATATTAGACATCCAGGAAGCATCTGAAGCACGAATGACTGATTCACTGACGGAAAGCTCTTTTCCTGAGGCACTGAGCTCTGCAACAGAAATCTTCAAAACAGAGCCGAGGCCTCTCCAAACCCTCATGTCCCAGGTGGCAGATCCGGGTCACAGCAATGTGGCCGGTCCACAGTCAAGGATGTAAGCTCACACACCCGCAGGCTCTCACACGCACAACCCTTAATACATTTCCCCAACAGCCAGACACAAACACACACCCAAGCCTCACTGTAGCTATAAGGACAGAACCCACTCAGCTCACTTAGAAATAAGTGTATGAGGCCAAAACCGGTTTGGCTCAGTGGATAGAGCGTCGGCCTGCAGGCTGAAAGGTCCCTGGTTCGATTCCGGTCAAGGGCATGTACCTTGGTTGCGGGCACATCCCCAGTAGGGGGTGTGCAGGAGGCCGCTGATGGATGTTTCTCTCTCATCGATGTTTCTAACTCTCTATCCCTCTCCCTTCCTCTCTGTAAAAAATCAATAAGATATATTGATTGTAGGGCTGTGAGGGCAGACCCTGAGAAGGACGTGGGTGGCTTCTCTAGGAGGAAGGTGCAGGCTGGAGGAGGTAACGCCTCCCGGCCCAGTCCGCTGGCCTTATCCCTCCCCAGCCCCCATCTTCCCAGACAAGAAGTCTTGCCTGTCTCCCGTGACGGAGCTCTTACTACCCACAGGGCACAATATCACCCATTGTCCCGGGTGACTCATCCTCGCTGAGGAGTGAAGTCATCCCTTCTTTGGAACCAGCCATTACTCATTGGCTCGAGTCTGTGGCTTCAGCATTTACGCAAGTCTAAGTCAAGATAACCCAACTGGGCTGCTATAAACAACTTTACACCTTGTAGGGCCAAGCACCACGCAAGGGAGGATCTGATTGGTTCGCCCACGTGCCAACCTGCGAAGGCTGCCCCTGTTGGCCAGAGCAGTCACATCAGCCCCTCCTCCCGTCGCCTATTGGTTGCCAGCCGGCCTATAGAGTGGCTGCCTGAGGGCGGAGCCCACCCATCCCTGGTCGGTGAGAGCTGAGGTCATTTTTTTAGCTTTTGAATTTCACAAACATCTCCTCTGCTTCTCTTGCTTTTCCTCTGGGCCTGGCGGGTTCCCTGAGCTCCTGCCCCCGCCCCGATGCTTTGTTCATTGTTCGCGGAGGCTTATTCTTCTCTTTCCTGGCCTCTCCCCGCCTCTTTCCTGCCGACTGCACATTCTGGACACGGCTCTGCTAATTTCAAACACGACCACGTATACTGCTTTGGGCCTGCCTCTTCCTCTCTTTGTGCCTCAGTTTCCCCATGTGCATATTGGGGCAACTACTCATAGGGTTGTTGAGAGGAAGAAACGAGTCCATGTAGGTACAGGTTCCTGCCAGGGAGCTGAACATGAAGCAAGCGCAGCGTCCGTCCTTGCTTTGGGCCTCAGCCCCTGCCTGCCGCTGACAGAGACCCGGAGACAGGGAGCTGCACGAGGCGAGAGAAGAGGCCAGACTGCCCGCCTGTGTGTGGCCTGGGAGAGCCGCCTTCCCTCTGCCTCCCTGGGACCAGGCTCCCCCGCTGTCAGATGAGGATTGGACCAGAGGAGCGTTTCCCAAGCTGCACAACAATAATACAACATGGAAAAAAAGGAGATTGAAAAGTTGGCCAAACATGTTAGGAAAAGCCACTCAGAAAATTAAAGACTCGGGGTCTGTGCTGTCCAAGCATGGTGGCCACTGGTCACATGTGATTATTTAATTAAAATTAATTTATAATTATGCCCTGGCTGGTTTGGCTCAGTGGATAAAGCATCAATCTTCGGACCAAAGGGTCCCAGGTTCCATTCTGGTCAGGGGCGCATGCCTGGGTTGCAAGTTCAGTCCAACAACATGCAGGAGGCAGCCGATCAATGATTCCCTCTCGTCATTGATGTTTCTCTCTCTTCCTCTTTGAAATCAATAAAAAAAATTTTTTTTTAAATAAATAAAATTAATTTATAATCAGTTAAAATTTAACATCCGGACTCACCAGCCACGTTTCAGGTGCCCGATAGGCACTCGGGCCAGGGAGGCCACACACACAGCACAGACGGGACTAGCGCAGCCCCGATTGCAGGAAGTGAAGGCCTGCTGCACCCGGACCCACACTCCCACACATCCGACCGCACTGTCTCCGCAGAACATCTTCCACCGAAGCAAGAAACTGCCCTGCTCCAGGAGCACCGTCTGGACGACTGGAGCGAGAGGATCTCTCAGGGCCCTCCCAACTCCACGCGTGGAGAAGGGGACATTCTGGCCACCGAATTCCTCTTCGGGAAGGAACTGCCTGGCTCAGAGCAGTTCTCTTTGCAAAAAGCCATGGAATGGTGGGAGGAGAGGCCCTCGAAACAGTGGGGAGGCTCTGGGAAGGAGAGGGGGTGGAGGACCTAATTGTTGAGGGAAATAAGGGAAGTGGGATTAGGAGGGGAGAGGAGAAAGGGTTGAAGGCAGAAGAGGTTCTGGCAATCTTGGGACAATGGAGCGGAGGCAGGAGGGAGCCCAGAGGCCAGGATGGCTGAAGGACTTATTTTTTAAAAAAATAATATAAATATATTTTTATTGATATCAGAGAGCAAGGGAGAGGGAGAGAGAGAGAAATATCAATGATGAGAGAGAATCATTGGTTTGGCTGCCTCCTGCACGCCCCACCCTGGGGATCAAGCCCGCAACCCAGGCATGTACCCTTGACTGGAATTGAACCTGGGACTCTTTAGTCCGCAGGCGGACACTCTATCCACTGAGCCAAACCAGCCAGGGCGAAGGGACTCTTGAGAACAGAGCTCTGATGCTCAGTGGGAAGTCTTCTGTTCACAGTTACACACAATGCTGCTCCTCTCACCCTCCACCCAGGAGTCGGCACAAGCCCATCACATCTGGACACGTAACCTGGGGGAAAACCCAGAAAAGGGGCTATGGTCCACCTTCAGGCGGCCAGTGGAGTGGAAAGGACCTCCAAGCGTGCTGAGAGCCGAAGGAGAGGGAGAACTTGGCAGCAGCGGGCTCTATGGAAAGAGGAACTGAAGTTGGGGAGGAGCAATGGAGTCCCCGAGAGATGAGGAGGTGTGATGCTAGAATAGGGGTGTCGAACTCAATCAGAGAAGGGGCCAAAATCTAAAATCCAGCCTAAATCTCGGGCCGAATGGTTTACTGAACAGTCATAAACTGACAATGTCATAAACTGACAGCGGAGTGCAGTGATGACAGCGCGGTGCGGGCCACATTGCAAGGCCTGGCGGGCTGGATTTGGCCCGCGGGCCTTGTGTTTGACACATGTGCTCTAGAACGTGTTCCCCAAGTGCTTAGACACTCGTCCCATCGAATGGGAGGCTTTGCAAGCCGCCCCTGGAACACGGGCTCTGTGGCTGCTGAGCAATAGACTACGGTGGCAGCGACCCAAATCTTAGGAGACTGGTAGGTTTCGCTTCCTGTTTCTAGGGACACTTTTTCTTGGAAACCAGCTGCTACGCTGTGTCCAGGGCACAGTCAGAGGCCGAGTGTAGGGGTTCCCCGCTGACATGCCCATGGACAACCCGTGTCCACTGCCAGACGTGTGGGCGAGGAAGCTCTAGGCCAGTCCCGCTCCATTCCCCGTGACTCAGCCACGCAGAAACCCCGAGAGAGAGGCCCCGCTGACCCCAGTGACCTGGCAGGACTGTGAGAAATGATAATCAAATGGTCTTGCTTTAAGCTGCTAAGTTCTGGCTGATTGATGTACATCCATAGTTTAATAAGTGTGAGAGGAAATAAGCCAGGAATCCCATCCCAGTGAGAAGGGATAGGAAAGTCAATTTTACAGCAAACCCGAAAGCCTGTGGGGGGCCTTGGCAGGATGGCAGGGCTGACGTTCGGACAAACTTGGTGGGAGAGCAGGTTCCTGCCGGGACCCTGAGGTGCTGACCCAGGGGCCGTCTCGGTGAGACAGAGAAAGGTGTCAACCATGACTGGGAAGTTCCTATGAAAGCTGGAATTTGGAGGAGAGGAAGAGGAGGAGCGGGTTTGTAGGAAGGTGACAAGACCAGCTTTGGAAACGCTGTTGCGCTCACAGAGAGAAATTCTTGCTGGGCGTTTCAGGTTCTGCTGCCAAAACAAAGATTTGAGAAGCCTGAATCCTAAACCTCTTTTATAAATACCCGCATCCATTTTTTCCACTGGTTTAGGCAGCCATTCAGGCAGGTACAGTCATGCTTAAGGGCACATACCTCGGTCTGGGTCCGAAGCCCAGGGCGGCACGTACACAGAGCCCTGCCTGACCTCTGACCTCCTGCGCACCCCGCACTATCTCTGAATAGCTGTATGGCCTCGGGCAGGAGACGTGCTGTCTCTGTGCCTCAGTTTCCTTATCTTTGGCTGGGGAAGAAAATAACAGAAGCCGCCTTGTTGGAAAGGTCAAAGAGCACATGACAGAAAACTCTTAGATCAGGGCTTCAAACACAAGTACATATTACAGTGAGCTGGCAATACTCAGCAACTCATTTCTGAGCGCCTACTATGTGCTGGACACCATGCTGCACTGAAGATACAGCCAGGCAAGAGAGACACAGGCCCGAAGCTTGCATTCTGGGCCTTCTTTAGCACCTGGGCCCTGTGTTTCTTCGGTTTCTGTTCATACATCTTGTCCATTTGATCCTCAGAAGGGCCCCAGGGGAGCTGGCACAATGGTGACGTTACCCCCATCTGGCAGAGGCGGAAACTGAGGCCCAGAGAAAACCATGGATGCCTTCTCTGCACAGGGCCTTCGTCTGTCCCAAACCTCTGTGTCCCTTCAATGAAAGCACTGGGACAGGGGTGGCCACTCTCCCGTAGGCTAGCTGTGCCTCCTCTGCCTGCACCCCCGCCAGCAAAGGACATCGCAAACATGGTCGACCTCTCGCGGCCGAGCGCTCTCAGGACAAAGCGGGGTGGGCAGGAGGCGTGAGGTCAGGGCTCTGTGTACGTGCGGCCCCGCTCCCTCCTCCTCGGTCTCCTAGGGAAAGCATCTACCTGTGACCGATAAAGCCACTGCCCCTCTTCCTCCTCCTCAGTCTCCCAGGGAAAGCATCTACCTGTGACTGATAAAGCCTCACCCAGCCTCATCTCCTCGGATGCCTGACATTCCACCAGTTAGAGCTCGTTCCTTCCCGCTGAGCAGTTGCTCAGGAACTTCCTTTCCATCTCTGCAATGCCTCTGGGAGGGATCACTAGTGTTTAAAAAAAAATATTTTCATTGATTTTTTTACAGAGAGGAAGAGAGAGGAATAGAGAGTTAGAAACATCGATGAGAGAGAGAGAGTCATCGACCAGCTGCCTCTTGCACACTCCTACCTGGGGATGTGCCCGCAACCAAGGTACATGCCCTTGACCGGAATTGAACCTGGGACCTTTCATTCCGCAGGCCGATGCTCTATCCACTGAGCCAAACCGGTGTCACTAGCGTGTTAATAGGCCAAGACTTGACCTCAAAGATGGTCACCTTTCTTCTGTAGATAAAGAAAATGGTCCAGAGGGAAAGTGGCTGGCCCAAGGACCTGTAACCAGTCGTGGGCAAAGCCAGGACGAGAAGCAGGCGCTGCTCACACGGCTTCCCGCCCGGGACCCCAGGGGCAGAGGCGCGCGATGCGTCCATGAGTCTTGTGCTCCTTTGCAGCCTGCAAAGGGCTCCCCAGCAGAGCTCACTTGTCTCAGGTCATTCCTACGAGCAGGCGGCCTCCTCCCCATATGGGCATGGTTGTTGGGGCTGCTTCCACATTCCTTCTTCTGATAGCAGGCCAGCTTTATCCTTCTTATAGATTAGGGGTGTCGAACTCAATCAGAGAAGGGGCCAAAATCTAAAATCCAGCCTAAATCGCGGGCCGAATGGTTTACTGAACTGACAATGTCATAAACTGACAGCGGAGTGCAGTGATGACAGCGCGGTGCGGGCCACATTGCAAGGCCTGGCGGGCTGGATTTGGCCCGCGGGCCTTGTGTTTGACACATGTGCTATAGTCTACAGGCGCTGCTCACCGGTCTGCCCTTGGGCCCCTGGAGCGCAGGGTTTCTGGACTTTGCAAGGCCCAGGTTAGCGCCTCCTTCCATGTTTTGTCGTTAATCCTCTCCGGAGGATATTTTCCCACGGATTTTTAGAGAGAGTGGAAGGGAGGGGGAAACACACACTGAGAGAAACATTGATGTGAAAAGAGACACATGTTGGTTGCCTCCTGCACTCGCACTGACCAGGGCCAGGGATGGAGTCTGCAATCTAGGGACGAGCCCTCGACCAGAATTGAACCGGGACCCTTCAGTCCAAGGGTTGACGTGCTATCCATTGAGCCCTCCTTCCATTCTTGCGGAGCCCCAAACCTTCCAACACAGCCCTTTGTTGTTGTTTAAGTAAGCCAACATTGGTTTCTGTTGCTTATTATTTTTTAAAAATATTTTTATTGATTTCAGAGAGGAAGAGGGAGAGAAAAAGGAACATTAATGATGAGAGAGAATCAATGATCGGCTGCCTCCTGCACACCAACTGGGGATCGAGCCCACAATGCAGGAGGCATGTGCCTTTGACTGGAATTGAACCCAGGACCCTTCAGTCCGCAAACCGACACTCTACCCAATGAGCCAAACAGCTAGGGCCCTGTTGCTTTCTTATAAAAACTCTAGTGGACAGACCCACTTTACAGCTGGGGAGGACGAGGTGTGCAGAGGAAATGTAAACAATAGGAGAGAGACCCAGGGCTGCAGCCCAGGTGTCCCGCCTCAGGGCCCAGGCTCTGGCCCCTCACCACACGGCTGACTCTGGGCAGCTGGGTCCTGAGGAGAGAAATGCAGGTGAGCAGGTCTGACCACGGAGCTCAGAGCTGTGTAGGGAGGGGTGTTGGAGTCAGACAGGCCTGACGTTCAGTCCCAGGGTTAGCTCGGCCAGCGTGGCTCAGTGGTTGAGTTGATCTATGAACCAGAAGGTCAAGGCACATGCCCGGTTTCTGGGCTTGATTCCCAGTGTGGGGCGTGCAGGAGGCAGCCAATCAATGATTCTCTCTCATCATTGATGTTTCTATCTCTCTCTCCCTCTCCCTTCCCCTCTGAAATCAATAAAAATATAAAAGGAAAAAAGTCCAATATCTGTCGCTTATAGTTATGGGCCTTCGACACGTCACTCCACCTTCTGGGAGCTTAGCTTTCACCCGCTGTGACATCCAGAGCGCAGGGCCTGTGTACAGACACGGGTCTGCGGGAACTCACCTGGCACGTGGGGCACCTTCTCTGGCTGGGCCCTCTCACTCAGCGAGCAAGCCGGACAGCCGGACACGGTAGCTGTGCAGATGGGTGACACCGGCCTCACGTGGTTACACGAGATAACGTATGTGAGGTCGGTGCTTAGCCAGTGCTTCGGAAATAGTAGCTAAGTGTGTGACACCATCACCACAGGCTCAGTCAGGTTCTTCAGTCTATGGTGAAACCACAGATCCTAAGCTCCTCCCTTCCTCACTGCTCGCCCCCAAACCTGGACTGCCTCAGTGCCCTGCCTTTCCCCACAGGCCCTGGCCCGGCTGCGGGGAACGGGATCTGGCCTTGTCCAGCACTCCACAGCTGTCAGCTTGGCGAAGGCCCAGCCATGCCAGGGCCCAGCTGGCAAGACTTTCCTGCTCCACAGTTCTGAAAGGTCCAGTGGCCAGCCCTGCCCTCCAGCCTCCTCCCTCAGACCCGAGGCAGATGGCAATCAGAATGCAGCCTATGGCCCCATAGAGCAGCCCCAGCCCCCAGGCCTCCTCCCTCCTCTGGGCAGGCCCAAGCAGCCAGAGACAGGAATGGCTGGGCCTCTGGGGGAGCCACGTGGGCTAGTCCGCAGCCTGCCAGCAATCGGGCTGGCTCCACAATGGCCTCTTTCACTGGGGAGAGGAGCTGGCTCATCTGGAGCCCACAGGGTGATGTCCCGGGCCCGGGGACAAGGAGTGGGAAGTCAGAAGCTCAGGAAGGGGTTGCTAAGACTGGGAGAGTCGGAGGTGCTCAGCAATCCACCCCCCCCTCACACACACACTCCACCCCTACTAGCTCATGTCAAGGCGACTACCGCACAGCAGGGAGATCCGATTCCCTGGGGCCCCGGGCTGGAGTGGGTGCTGGGGAGTAAGTGTGGGAGCAGATGGGGGAAAGGGTTAGTCACAGGGTTCTGGGGGGAAGGGAGCGGGCCCTCAGCCCACGCTCTTGCTGGCCTCTGCAGGCCCATAGCAAGAGGGTGACGTGATCTGGGTCCTTGGAACAGCCCTGGCAGTAACAATTGGGGCATCCCAGCCGGGCATCCCAGTCAGGCGCCTTCTGCATCTGCCCCTGCCCTCCATGCCGTCTGCCCCAGGCCTCCAGGCTCTCTTAGAGCCGTTCCTAATGCTGAGACCCTTTCATACAGTTCCTCCTGTTGTGGTGACCCCCAACCATAACATTATTTTCGTTGCTACTACATAACTGTAATGTTGCTACTGTTATGAATCGTAATGTAAATATCTGTGTTTTCCGATGGTCTTAGGCGACCCTGCTAGCGGTTCTCAACCTGTGGGTCGGGACCCACAGGCTGAGAACCGCTGCTGTAGGTCCTGGGCGAAGTGAGGACAATACGAGGCCCTTCTTCACGAGGTGGCTGTGCCTCTCAGCCTTCACCGGGGTGTGTGGCCGAGCCGGGGGAGTCCAGTCTCCCCAGCGAAGCCCGGAGCCGGGGGTCAGGCGGAGGGAGTGGGCCGTGGTTGCCCCAGGACGGTGACCACTTGGCTCGGGCTGCGCGGAGGGCTCTCTGCTTGGCAGAAGGACTCTGCTCATAATGCCCATTTGTCCAGTTGCGGGTCAACAGCTCTGCATTCTCCACACGCACTGCCCGGGTCCAGAGGGATGGAGGGGGCGGCCCAGGCTCCAGACGGGCCAGCGAGAGCTGCTGGGAACGAAGAGGCCTGGGGTGGCCTAGTTTCTCGATGCTTAGCCGTGAGAACTTGGACAAATCACGTCTGGGCACCTTAGCTCCTTCGTCTGCAAAACGGAGACAGACGGGGTCCCCGCTTTGTCTGGGGGTATGGGGGAGAGAGAAGAGGGTGCATTTTGCAGTGTGGGTCGTGGGACCTCCATAGAGGACAGTTCACAATCAGTCCCAGCTCTGCCATGTCCTAGCCGTGCATGAACCTGAGCAAGTTACTTAATCTCTCTGGGCGCAGCTCCCCGCTTGTAGATTGGGGTCAAGGACACCACTGCCCCGTGTCTGGCACCTTAAAACTGCGCCGTCCGTGTCAGCGCTGTTCTGCTTCTCCCGCGGTGAGACCCAGGGCGGCAGCGACTGGGAAGGGGCGGCCGGCACCACCTCCAGCCACGGAGGGGCAAGGAGAAGCCCCCGGAGCAGCCCAGAAGCTGGCCGAGGAGACGGGCGGGAAGATTGGGCGTTGAGGCAGAATCAGTAAGCGGAGCAGGAGAAACTCGAGGAGCTGAAAGCGAAGGCCTTAGGGGGTGGGGGGAGGGGTGGGGGGGAGGAGAAGGTGCCTCCTGGCCCCAGGCAGAATTAAGAATTCTGGCAAGTCCGGCTGGCTGGCATGGCTCAGTGGTTGAGTGTCAGCCTAGGAACCAGGAAGTCGGGATTCGATTCCGGTCAAGGGCACATGCCTGGTAGGGGGCTCGATCCTTGGTAGGGGGCATGCAGGAGGCAGTTGATCAATGATTCTCTCCCATTACTGATGTTTCCCTCTCTCTCTCTCTCTCTCTCTCTCTCTCTCTCTCTCTCTCTCCCCTCTCCCTTCCTCTCTGAAGTCAACAAAATAAAATAGGAAGGAAGGAAGGAAGGAAGGAAGGAAGGAAGGAAGGAAGGAAGGAAGGGAGACAGAAAGAAAGAAAGAGAGAAAGAAAGAAAGAAAGAAAGAAAGAAAGAAAGAAAGAAAGAAAGAAAGAAAGAAGAAAGAAGAAAGGAAGGAAGGAAGGAAGGAAGGAAGGAAGGAAGGAAGGAAAGAAGGAAGGAAGGAAGGAAGGGAGAAAGAAACCTGGCAAAAAGTGAGCTGTTCCTTGTGCCCGGGCCGTGGTGACCCTTCATTCCATTCCTGTTTTAACGTCTGGATCCCCTGTCACAACGCCTCTTGCCCTCGACAGCTAAGATGAGGCGCCGTCTTGGAGCCCGCTGTGCACTTAAGGACAGACTTTTGTAAAACAAGAGTCATGCCTTGGCGCAGCTCTCCAGTCCTCATTCTGCCCTTTCAACCGTAGCTGTGAGGTCCGAGCAGAGCCAGGATCCTGTCCGTCTTTGTTCTGTCTGATGTTCCGTGCCACCTGGGATTGAACCAAGACCGTGGGCAGCCAGCTGCCCTCCCCACGCCTCAGTGTCCCCGTTCGTCTAGTGAAGCGTAGACGTGGCTGTAGGTGCCATTTGCTCACAGACTCTGGCAACACACACACACACACACACACACACACACACACCCCGTGGCTGAGTCCCATGGGGAGAGGCCCGGCGCCCTCTCTCCCGGGGCAGCTCCCGGATCCTTCCTGCTCCCGCTCAGGCTCTGTCCCCAGGCCCGGCCTGGCCCTGGCACAGACTTTGTTCCTCATGAAGCAAACACTGACTTGGAGCTCTTTCTGTGCCAGCGCTCTTCCGCGTGCGTTACACGTATCCATGCTTTTACTCCTTGTACTCTTGGGGGGAGGACTCTTATTACCCTCCGAATTTTATTTATTTATTTTTTTACAGATGAGGCAATGGAGGCAGACCGTGAACATCATGCGTCCAGGGATTCAAACCCAGGCCCTCCAGTTCCAGGGCTAATCCTCTGACTCTCTCTGACCCCGCCCCTCTGTCCGGACTCCGGGCGCCCTGTGCACCCGCCCATCCACCGGCATCCATTACTCATCCCCGGGGAGGGGATTCTCCCTTCCTCAGGGTGGGGCGGGGCGGGGCGGCTGTGGGATGCGGGGACTGAGTAATGGGCCCCGCCTCCGAGGGGCAGCCTGCCAGCACTCGCCACCCTGCCAAGTCCACACCGCGGCCGGGCAGCTCACAACCTGCTGTGCTCCCGGAGCCCAAGGAGGGAACAGCAAAGGCCCAGAGGCCCGGGCTCTGAGTGACTCACGGCGGGGTGCGGCGAGCGTGGAGTGTGTTCATTTCGTGTCTCCTTCTTTGGATGTGCGCTGGGATAAGGCTGAGCCCCGCTCCATGGCCTGACCCGCCAACCCAGAGCCTTAATGCTCAGACTCAGCGGGAGGAAACGCCTGTTGGAGGAACGCCTGGCCACAGGCTCCCTGAGGGTCTTTGTGTGGCTGGCTATGTTGGCCCTGGCCCTGGGGTGAAAGCAGCCCACCCCCTGGCCACAGCCCGGAGAGCCCAGGGCTGGGACGGCCTCGGGGAGGAAGCACAGGGAGCCTGAGACCTGGGAGCCGGTGGCGGAGGGAGTGAGGGAGAAACGGAGCCTGAAGGAAGAGCAGCCGAAGGTCCACGCGTTCCTGGTGGAAACGTTTGCTAGACGTTTAAGAACCAGGGTATTTAATATTCTCATTTCAGTGGTTTAGTGTGGGCTCCCTCCATGGTCACCACCGACTTTCTGCCATCCCCAGCCTGCGGCGATGAAATATCCGAAAATAGAAAGGATGGGGTGGTGTCTCAGCAGAGGGAGGGGCGGGTAGACAGCACACTTTGGAACTAGATCACGTGGGTTTGACACACGTACTACGTGGGTAACCTTAGGTTCCATTGGAGACTCTCTGAGCCTTCGTTTCATCTGTGAAATGGGAATCTATACTAATAATAGGGTAATATGCAAATGAGTTGGGACACTGTCACAGTAACAACCAATCAGCAGGCTGCGTGTGCAGCAGGAGTGGGTGGGTGGAAACTTGCTGCGTTGGGGAGGGGGTTACAGTGGGGGCAGGGCCTGGTGGAGGGCAGCCTGTACTCCCCACATGGCGGCAGCTGCAGCTGTGAGCAGCCCCAAGCAGAGCCTGCGGCCGAGCTGAATCACCGCCTGAGGGCCATCAGCGCCAGGAGCAGCTGCACCACCCCTCCTCCTGGCCCGGAAGGTGCGCGATTGCAGGGACAGCCCCGGTGGCAGCCGGATTGACGTCCCCTTGGCCGTGCCACATGGGTTCTCGGATCTGCACGGCACAGGTCTCCGGTGCACACATCCTCCCCGCACCGTATGCAAACGTCCCCCAGCACGCTGTCACCCGCGTGCACATGCAACAGTCCCGGACCACAGCGTGCGCATGTTCCCCGCCCCCTGTCACACTTCCGTCCACCCCGCCCGGTGTGTCTACGTCCCACACGACCGTGCACGTCCCCTCCGGCAGGCTCCCGTCCTCTGCAGCGAGTCTGTGAGGTGACAGTGGGAGTGGGAGGGCGGAGTGGTGACGAGATGGCCTCCGTGGGCTAATGCAGGTGCTGAGGCGGAGCAGGTGTGGACAGACACACCTGGGGGCGCGGGCGGCCCTGGCCGAGGGGCCTTCGGTCAGCATTCAAGGATGGGAACCCAGAGGAGGTGAGGGGGCCCGTCCTCTCAGTGAAACGGCGGGGGGTGGGGGGGCAGTAGGGCGACTGCAGAGGAGGAGTGTGCACTGGGGGTGCCGGCGCCCATGGGCGAAGGCCGCCCTGACTGAGCCTCACTCGCTCCGGCCTAGCGCACTCCTGCCGGGCAGCGGGTGACAGGACGTGCTTTCCCGAGTTAATGAGAGAAAAAACTGATTCTCCCGCTGCCCGCGAAGGTGGGAAGCGGAGTGGGGAGACATGTGGGGAGTGAGCGAGGTCCCCTGTCTGGGGGTTCCAAACCCGCCGTTAGTCCCTTCCACTGATGACTAGAGATATACAGGGTGTCCCCCCAAAATGTATGCACACTAATTCCAATGGGTGTAAGCATGAAGAGAAAGAAACAGCAATGGAGCTGTCATCTGTTAAATGCGTGGGCCTACACCGGCAGGCGGACGTCCCCCGAGGGGTTCCAGATTGGAGAGGGTGCAGACTGGGCTGAGGGAACCCCCTTGCCCCCAACCTCCATGCACAAATTTCGTGCATCGGGCTTCTAGTAAAATATAAAGACTAATTTTGTTCAGCACCTCCAAATACTTTTTACGGATTATCCTATTTTATTACTTACTGCAACCCTATGACGCAGGCTGTTTTCAGATGAGGAAATTGAAGCGAAACAGCTGGCTGGGTTTTCACACTGAGTGACAGAGCTGTGAACACCCAGGCAGACTCACTCCGGAAAATGTGCTGCTGCCTGCGACACAGATCGCATACACCTCTTAAGGTGGTTGTGTTCAACGAACGTACTATATACGTACAGCTCTCAGAACAGTGCCTGGCGCATAGTAGGTGGTCCAATCAATGGAACGTGAGCTCTTGTGCTTTGATCAGTGAGGATATGAGCACCCACGCAAATGGCTCAAACGTGAAGGGAACTTACCATTTCACCACCAGTAAGCCCCAGGCTTTCCTGGCCTCGGACCCATTGCTTCAGGGACTCGGTGATGGCAGGAGGGCCTGGCACTTCCTGGCTCCTGCTCTGCACCTCGGCTTCCGTCCCAGGGGAGCTGTTCTCCTGGTGGCAAGACAGCTCCCAGGGCCCCCTGGGGTGCCAGACCGCCCTCCTCTTCCCCAGCAGGAGGAGGAGGCGGTGCCCCAAGCCCCGTGGTCGGCAAACTGCGGCTCGCGGGCCACATGCGGCTCTCTGGCCCCTTGAGGGTGGCTCTTCCACAAAATACCACGGCCTGGGCGAGTCTATTTTGAAGAAGTGGCGTTAGAAGAAGTTTAAGTTTAAAAGTATTTGGCTCTCAAAAGAAATGTCAATCGTTGACCTGTTGATATTTGGTGCCGTTGACTAGTGAGTTTGCCGACCACGGCCCTCGCCGGTCAGTTAAGGCCTTCCCTTCGGCCCGGCTGGGCAGGGCCTGAGGCCTGGTGGATGCAGTTTTGGAGAAGGCGCCGTCCTGCCAGGCAGCGGGCCTGGGGGACAGGGTCACACAAACAGTTCCAGCACAATGTGCTCGTCCGCGTCGGCGGGCCGGATCCAGAGGAGGAAGAGTTTGTTTGGACTGGGGGTGGAGGCGTGTTTGTGGGAGGATCCCTGGAGGCTTCGCCTCTGAATCCTGAAATATGAGCAAGGTTTCCTCACAGGGAGGACGTGCAGAGAGGGTCAGAGGAGACCTGGGGCTGCCGGGAAGCTGGGCTTGTGGGCAGGGGCGGGGGTGGAGACCAGGCCCTCAGAACTCCATCCTTCCCACCTGGCCCTCGGGCTGGGCAGACCAGAATAATCGCACTAACCACACCGAGCCATTACTACGGGCGTGTGTCTCAGGGCATTTCATCCTCAAGGACAGCTCACGGGGACGTGTCACTCCCCATTTTACAGGGAGAAAGTGAGATGCAGGGAGATTAAATCATTTGCCTAAAGTCACTGTAGGGCAAGGGCAGAGCTGGGCAGTGAATCCAGGGAGTCTGACCCCCACGCCAGTGCTTTGCACATGCCCTGAGCCTCCTGGCCAAGCCCCGTCCCAGCAGGGAGAGGGCGGTAGAGGGGGGTGGGCGGAGAGAAGACCCACACCCCGCAGGTGGGGGCGCAGCAGGGAACCCCAAGCCTGCACCTGGCGGACAAGGGCCGGAAGCCAGGGCTTTGAGGGCCAGGCGGGACTTCCTCCTGGAGCCTGAGAACCAGGGAGGAGGCGGGGGCGGCAGTGTAAGGGGCTCCAGAGCCGGGAGATCTTTCTTCACAGGACTTGACTTTTTCTGTTTTTAAAATTATATTTTATTGATTTTTTTTTTTTTTTTTACAGAGAGGAATGGAGAGGGAGAGGGATAGAGAGTTAGAAACATCAATGAGAGAGAAACATCGATTCAGCTGCCTCCTACACACTCCCTACTGGGAATGTGCCCGCAACCAAGGTGCATGCCTTTGACCAGAATCGAACCTGGGACCCTTGGGTCTGCAGGCCGACGACGCTCTATCCACTGAGCCAAACCGGTCATGGCCAT
Organism: Pipistrellus hanaki; assembly: GCF_964339955.1. Taxonomy (NCBI): domain Eukaryota; kingdom Metazoa; phylum Chordata; class Mammalia; order Chiroptera; family Vespertilionidae; genus Pipistrellus; species Pipistrellus hanaki. Next base: position 186,425,558 of record NC_140504.1, on the reverse strand, counting down.
ATTTTGCTTTTCAATGAGTCCCCCCACCATCACCACCACCATCACCACAGAAAGGAGCATTGAAGTTCACCCTTAAGATTCCTCCATGGGATACATCTGCATACACCGATGCATATGAGCCTGGACTGTCTCTGGAAGGCCACCAGGGAAGTGGCCAGGGCCTTGCAGGGGTTAACGAGAGGCTGGGTGGCGGGGAGGGGGCCTTGTGCTGCAGGCTCCAGGGGACTGGCTGACCTTTTATTTCCTTCTCTGACCTTATGCTTGCACAACCTCTGGAAAAAGGGTTTATGTTTTCTTTTCCTGGGTTTTGTGTGTGTGTGTTTTTTTTTTTAAGTCAAGAGGAACAACCAGACCCAAGCCCCATATCCTCCTGGGTCCCGTCTCTGGGCTCCCCTCTCCCAGTCTCTGTGCTGGCTCTTTAAGAGACTCCCCCTTTGGAGCGATCCTGGGTCTGACTGGAAGGCTGACTTCCAGGGGGAGGTCTCTCAGAACGAAGGTGCAGAGTCCCCAGGGCCTAGAATCCTGCCCAGCACCTACGGTATATTTGCTTTCAAGGCCCGGGGCAGGTATGAGGCCCCTCTCACCAGTTCTCAGGCTTCGTTATGTCGCTTCTTCTTCTTCTTCTTTTTTTTTTTTTTAAATATATTTTATTGATTTTGTACAGAGAGGAAGGGAGAGAGATAGAGAGTTAGAAACATCGATGAGAGAGAGTCATCAATCAGCTGCCTCTTGCACACCCCCCACTGGGGATATGCCCGCAACCAAGGTACATGCCCTTGACCGGAATCGAACCCGGGACCTTTCAGTCTCCAAGCCGACGCTCTATCCATTGAGCCAAACCGGTCTCGGCTTATGTCGCTTCTTAAACTGGTGGTTTTTCCTGGCCAGCCAACTCCCTCTGGGAGGGCAGGCTCTGTGGTTAATAATAACCGTAACAACCGACGTCTGTGCGGTATTCGGCGTGGATCAGCTCTTTCCATGAAGAATTCCTTTCGGTCGTTTCAGGGAGCCTCTGAGGTAGGATGTTGTCCCGCTTTCCAGAGGAGGAAACTGAGGCTCGAGGCGGGGAGGAGCTTGCTGCAGGGGAGGGGACCAGCCAGTCCCTCCTGGCCGTGCCTGACCCAGGGCGTCTACATTGCGCCTTGGGGTCCTTGCCTGCCCACATGGCCCCTTCAGAAAAGACACCTGCAACCCCTGAGCAGGGAGCCCTGGACAAGCGTCTTCTGGCCGCCCCTGACAAGCGGGGTGCAGAAAAGGGGGTTCCCGGGTCACCGCTCCCTCGCTCCGCTCAGGACAATGCGGGGTGCGGTGCCAGGCCCAGCCCGGGCAGGGGCACACCAGCGCGTCCTCCTCCCACTCCCCTCAGCGGTCCCGAGGCGCGGAACCCCTGGCCTCTTCCCTCTGCAAAGCCGAGCGGGTGAAGGTTCCACCCTGACGGCCAGACGCGGCGGCCCCACGGAGGATGGTTTGAGAGGGCGAGTGTCTTCCTGGCTGTCGGCAAAAGGGAACGAACAACCAACCCGCAGAGAAGTCCTTCAAGAGGAAAGTCTGAGAGAGGATCTGCCACCATCGTCACTCAAAGGGGAGCGGGAAACATTCCGGGATCCAGCTAGGGATCCAGCTTTGCCTCCCTCTGGACCCGTCCTGTTTATTTTCATTAAAACTAATTCCAAACTCACAGGGAAGTTGCAAGAATAACACAAAGAGCTTTTATTTATTTATTTATTTATTTATTTATTTATTTATTTATTTAAAATATATTTTATTGATTTTTTACAGAGAGGAAGGGAGAGAGCTAGAGAGCTAGAAACGTCGATGAGAGAGAAACATTGACCAGCTGCCTCTTGCACACCCCTTACTGGGGATGTGCCCCCAACCAATGTACATGCCCTTGACTGGAATCGAACCTGGGACCCTTCAGTCCGCAGACGGACGCTCCATCACTGAGCCAAACCGGTTTCGGCCACAAAGAGCTTTTAAATACCCTTTCCCTAGATTCACAAATTTTTTTAAAATAAATCTTTATTGTTCATATTATTACAAATGTTCCTCATTTTTCCCCCCTCCATTGCTCCCTCCACCAGGCTCCCATCCCACCCTCTGCCCTTTCCCCTCCTCCCATTGCCCTCATCCATAGGTGCACAGTTTATGTTCAGAAGATTCACAAATTTTTGCATTTTGCCAAGTTTACTTTCTGTCTCTCTCTTTCTAGATAGATATTAGTTAGGTATAGAGATAGATAGATAGATAGATAGATAGATGGATAGATAGATAGATAAATAGATGATAGATAGAAGATAGATAGATAGATAGATAGATAGATAGAGGCACACATGTAATTAGGGGATACATGTTATTGTTTTTGAATCATTTGCGATTAGATTACACACATCACACTCCCTTTACCCCCCTATACAGTTTTAGTGTGTTTCCCAAGGAGAAGGCTGTCCTCTGACAGAAGCACACGGCACAGCTCTGAAGTTCAGGAAGTTTCACAGCGTCTAATCCTCTCATCTATCATCCATAGTCCCATTCTGTCAATTGACCCACTGATGTTTTCTTTTGTTTTGAATATATTTTTATTGATTTCAGAGAGGAAAGGGGATGGAGAGAGAGAAAGAAACATCAATGAGGAGAGAGAATCATGGATTGGCTGCCTCCTGCACACCCTCCCCACTGAGGATCGAGCCTGCAACCAGACCAGGAATCAAATTATGTCCTCCTGATTCATGGGTCGATGCTCAACCACTGAGCAACACCGGCCGGGCCCAGTAAGGTTTTATAGAATTCTGCTCCCTCCAGGACAAGATCCAGTTCAAGAGCATGTACTACATTTAGTTGTCATGTCTTATTTTTTATATTTTTGTAGTTGTCAAGTCTTTTTAAAAAAGTATATATATTTTATCGACGTGATTGAATCCCCATTTCCCCTTTACTCGCAGTGTGACTTAGACACATGACCCAAGATCTCTGAGCCTCACTTTAGAGAATGTGGTATATAATGCTGATCTCTCAGGATGATCATAAGGATTTAATATAATGATGTGATATTATATGTAAACTCCCAGCACTGGATTCAGAATGCAGTTGGTACTCAATAAACACTATTTTGCTTGTAAAAAAAAAAAAATATATATATATATATATATATATATATATATATATATATATATTATTGATTTTTTAAAAAATATATATTTTTATTGATTCTTTTACAAAGAGTAAGGGAGAGGGATAGAGAATTAGAAACATAGATGAAAGAGAAACATGGATCAGCTGCCTCCTGCACACTCCCTACTGGGGATGTGTCCCCCAACCAAGGTACATCCCCTTGACCAGAATCGAACCCGGGACCTTTCACTCCACAGGCCGACGCTCTATCCACTGAGCCAAACCGGTCAGGGAGCGTCTTTTTATTTTCCTCTAATCTGGAACAGCAGCCTGCCTGTCTTGGCCTTTGGTGACACTGAGATTTTGAAGAACACAGGCCTGTTACTTTATAGCATGTTGCTCATAGGGCGTGCCTGATGTCTCCTCACGATTAGATCCAGGGAGTGTCTTCTCCGCTGGACTATTACCAGCCTGAGATGGCTGCTTCTCTGGCGACGCTCCCGACGCCCCTGACCCCTGTCTGCCCGGAGAGGGTGCTCTTCATCCTGACCACCCGGGTTCAGGGCTGGTCTGGTCTCTCCACCGCACAGGTTATCGGTGTCCCCCTTGCCAGGAATACGCGATCTGCGGGGACACGTTAAGGTCACGTAAATATCCTGTTCCTGCTGCTCCTGGTGGTGTTCATTTCTGATGGGCAGGAAGAGGTGCCCAGCCCCCGTCAGCCTCTTTGTCCTGGTCCTGCAGCTCCTCCCCCCGTCCCCTCCCCAGACTTGTGGGGCTGGGATGCGGCCCCTTCCAGCATACGGTGTCAGCATCAGGTGGGGCTTGGACATAGGCACCCACCTTGGGAGCCCTGCTGGGTGGCTCCAGGGTGGATCCTGCAGCCGGAGGGGCTGGGAGGGTTAAGGGCGGAGGGGGGTTGCGGGGAAGGACTGGCTCCTTCCAGAGTCTCACCTGAAGATGAGGAGGCACATCAGAGAGGGGGTTGTGGGGTTAGACTCCACCCTGGGGACCCTGCCCGCATCTGTAATCAGCTCAGGCAGGCTGTTGTCCTCCTGTCTGTCTGTCAGGGACTGTCCCTGTGCGGACAGTGTCCACACGAAGACCGGTGGTCCTGGTCCATGTAGGACATTGCAATAGGAAGCACATCTCTGTGTGAGGAGATCAGCAATTCTGTCAGATGGAAAACAAACAAACACGCGAAGCCTCCGAGTATCACCGAACCCCCACTGAGCCAGGGAGGCAGCCGCCAGGCCCGGGCTGCAGCTGGGAACACATCGCCTGTTGACTTTCCCTTCCCCCTGCTCTCGGGCCTCTGGCTGCCGAGATGGCTCGGCTCAGGGCTGGGGACGCGTTCCTCTTCTGAAGCATGAAGGACGCTGCTCGGCTTTGAGACGAGACAGCCGCCTGCTTGAATTTCAAACAGTCTAACCGGGCTCCAAAGTGCCAAAGAAGTGAACCGAATGCCCAAGGATGAGGAAGGAATGTCCTTATTCAGATCGAGCTGCATGGCCAGGGAGGAGTGTGTCCGAGCCCCGCACGATGCTAATATGGCTTGGTCACACGCTGGTTGGTTTTTGTTCTGATGTTGCAGGGGAGCAGCTGGGAAGTGGACGACCACCCCAGGGCTCTCCTGAGATAACAGCTGGCTGTCCCTGCACCTTTGGGCAGCAGAAAATGGTGCCTCCTCTGAGTCAGGGCCACCAGCTCTGGTGGGGACGCTCTGTGATGAAAGCTGTTTCTCTTTCTTACAGATCATATCCATAGTGTTAGGTCAAAGAGCAGAGCAGGTGTCTGGGGGGAGACTGCTGAAGGCAGGGCACTGCCCACAGTGTGGCTATAGGTGATGGGAGGGGGCAGGACAATGAAGTAAACTGCACCATCTGGAGTCAGAATAGACTTGGGTTCGAATCCCAGCTCTGCTGCTTACATAATGTTAGGGTCACTGAAGGAGGAACACGTAAGGCCAAAATGGGTAAATAATTATGAATTTACTGGAGGCTCAGTGCACAGGTAGGGTCCCTAGGCCTGGTGGGCGATCAGGGCCAATCAGGTTCCCTGCCTCCCCACCTCCAACCTCCCAGCCTCCTCCTTCCCTCGATCCCTCAGCGCCTTGCCCCGAGTGATCGAACTCCCAGTTTCCTGGGCAAACTCCCGAGGGGACACTTTGCATAGTAGTAGCCTTTTATATATATAGATTAGGTCACCTGGAAAACCAGATGGGCTGAGCCTCCAAATGGTGCCAGCACCCAGGGACAGCGAGTCAGAGATTTTGAAGGACTTTAGGTGGGCTTTTTTGGGGCGGAGAATTCTCTGGGTGGGTTTTGAGGGGGAAGATAATGGTCTTAGCAAGTGGAATGTGGTTTTAGCAAGTGAAGTGTGGTCTAAGCAAAAGGAAACGTCGGTTGTGAGGTGGTCTGAAGGTCAGTTCCCAGGGGCGGGGGTGTTGATTCAATTATTTGATCAGAGCTCACACTTACCAGCTACTTGATTTAGGCATGTGAGTTAATCTCTCAAAGCCTCAGTTTTCTCCTCTGCAAAATGCGAAGCAATAATACTACTCAACTTAGGTTGTACTGTTACAGAAAATCAGAGAAGAACCAAGCAATACTTAGATGGAGTTACATTTATTACACGCGGGTCCAGAGGAAAATGTTTCTCAAATTCTGGGCCCCAACATGCAGGAATTGTCTCTATTTATATGTTTTTACCTTCTTTGTCTCCCAGATATGGGATGTTTCCAGCCCCTTTTGCAAGTTCTTAAAGAGCCCCTATGTGCTGGGACCTTGAGACCTCAACCAGAGGCCTGGCCTGGTGCCAGCACTAATAACATTGTCTGGGGAAGGTTTAATGGCCTCTCTGAAGTGGGAATAGTCTTAGCAAGCAAGAATTTACAGAAGCCAAACAGCAGGGTTAAAATTTCAAACAGCAGTTTTCATATAAGATGGATGCTTCAGTACATATTAAATGAGGTTGAATAGGGGATGTACTTAATCAGGTGCATATTAAGGGTTCCTTCAATGCACCTCTAATAATGGTGTAAGCTCTAGTAATCATAGTAATAGTACTGCTGCTGGTGGAGGTCATCGTTGTTATTTCTGAGCCTCCAGGTGGCTGCATTAGGTTTGCTAGGAAGTTGGAGCTGGGGTGGAGGTTGGAGCTGGGGTGGAGGTGGGAGTGGGGATGTGGGCTGAGCGAGCAGTGACAGGCACCGCCCGGAGGCCACCGGACACAGTGCCATCATCCCGATTGCTGGTCCTCATTAGCAGCTCCGTTCTCAGCAACCCGCCTCGCCTTTTTTGACGACCGTGTATTATTTCTTTACGTAGTTGAGCTGTGTTTTATTTAAGCAAACAATCATTTTTAACAGAATATTTCATTGATTGGAAGGATTGTTTTTCCAGGAAAGCAAAGTGGTGTATCAGAATCAGAAACAGGCTTTGAAGGTATCTTCAATCATTTAGTCAACGTTTTTTAAAATATATTTTATTGATTTTTTTTTTTTTTTTTTTTTTTTACAGAGAGGAAGGGAGAGGGATAGAATTAGAAACATCGAAGAGAGAGAAACAACGACCAGCAGCCTCCTGCACACCCCTTACTGGGGAAATGCCTGCAACCAAAGTACATGCCCTTGACCGGAATCGAACCCGGAACCCTTCAGTCTGCAGACCGACGCTTCATCCACTGAGCCAAACCGGCTAGGGCTCAGTCAACATTTTTTAACGTCAGCTTTGTGCCCGGCCTGTGCTCAGTGCTGGTCATACAAAGGTAAAGATGGACGTGGACCTGCCCTCACAATGCTTATGGTTAGAGGGGAGACAGGCCTGTGACTGGGCCTGAGTTTAAACCCCGGGCTGTGTGGTCTTAAAAAGCCATACATCTCCCTGAGCCACCGTTTCCTCACGTGTGGGACCACTCTGCAGAGAGTTACAAGCACGGTATTCAGTGAACAGACATCAGTTCTCTCTTCTAATGATGAGTACTTTTAGAGATGGTTTGTTTGTTTTTTTAATTCTTTTGCCTTTATGGATATTCTCCTAAATGTCATCTTTTTCTTTTGGGAATGGGTTATTTATAATCATAGGACAACTTCTGTTATCCAGCTAAACAAGTTTTTCTTTTCTTTCTTTTTTTTTAATTTATTTTTTAAATATATTTTTATTGATTTCAGAGAGGAAGGGAGAGGGGGAGAGATATACAAACATCAATGATGAGAGAGAATCATTGATCGACTGCCTCTGCTTGCCCCACCCTGGGGATCAAGCCCACAACCCGGGCATATGCCCTTGACCAGGATCAAACCCAGGACCCTTCGGTGCACTGATGCTTTATCCACTGAGACAAACTGGCAAGGGCTCTTTTCTTTCTTTTTTAAAAAATTTTTATTCACTGCTTTTTTTTTGGGGGGGGGGGTTAGGGGGGAGAGAGAGAGAGAGCGAGAGCGAGAGAGAGAGATCAATGAACTGTTCCACTCATTGGTTGATTCTGGAATGTGCCCGAATGGGGGAATCGAACCTGAAATCTTGGGACGATGCCCTCACCAGCTGAGCTTCCCAGCCAGGGCTAAAGACATGTTCCTAACCCCTCTGCCACCCTTCAGTGTTCACCAGGCGGAGGAAAGGGTGAGCGTCACTGAACGGGCGGCAGCAGGATGTCTCCGCCAACAACTCGCCGAACCTGGGCCTCAGATTTCTCCCCACTTTTTTCCAACTCACCGTGGACACGCCTGCCCGGTGCTCCTGCACTGGCTGTTCTCCCTGCCAGAGCACTGTTCCCGAGATACCATCTTCAGGTTCTCAGGCCTTTTCTCAAATGTCATCTTATCAGAGACTGCTCCTACTTGGTGCCCCAATGTCCCTCTCCGCTCCCTTCCTGTGCTTTAAAATATATTTTATTGATTTTGTCCAGAAAGGAAGGACGAGAGATAGAGAGTTAGAAACATGGATGAGAGAGAGTCATCGATCAGCTGCCTCTTGCACACCCCCTACTGGGGATGTGCCCGCAACCAAGGTACATGCCCTTGACCGGAATCAAACCTGGGACCCTTCAGTTCCCAAGCCGACGCTCTACCACTGAGCCAAACCGGTTTTGGGCCTTTCTGTTCTTTCTTCTTCTTCGTAGCTTAAATACCTTCTGACATAGGCGAGTGGGGCTGGGTATTGGCTTATCAAGTCTGACTTCTCAAAAAGATGCATTCTTTGTGAAAATCAAGATGCTGTCCGTCCGTCCTGGGTCTGGAACAGTGCCTGGCACAGAGTAGACCCTCAGTAAAAATTTGTGGCATGAGTGAATAGAGAGATCAAATGAGCCTGCTCACCATACAGCATTTACTGGTGTCTGGAAAAAGTAAAAAGCGGTTCAAATGGAAGGGAGAATAATAATAATTAGAAACTTAATACAATACCTTATTCGGGCAGTAGGCCACTGAGGACCCTGGCTGGGGGGTGAGAGTGGGCCTGGGCTGGGGAGGAAGTATTCCTCTCAGCCAGGCTGCAGCAGGGGCTAATGGCCTCCGCAGGGATCCAATCCGATTAAAGCCTGGCCCCAAGTCAACTGGGCGCCCTTCCTGGCTGAGCCGCTTCCCAGGGACAAAACGAAACCTGTATCTTATACGCCGGAAAATACGGTAACTTTCCCAAGACGAGGCAGAAGGGGCTGAGGGTAGAGTTTCTGCTCTGCTCCCAGGGGAACAGATGTGCTTTGCACCCAAATTGTCTTAATAGTGTGTGTGTGTGTGTGTGTGTGTGTGTGTGTGTGTGTGAGGGAGAGAGAGAGAGAGAGAGAGAGAGAGAGAGAGAGAGAGAGAGAGAGAGAGAGAGAGAGAGAGAGAACCTGTCACAGAGAGAGGCTGGTCACCATCCCCAAGACCAGTCCTCTCGGGGCAGCAGCTGGCTGCGGTGGGAAGGAGTGAGATGGGAACAGGTGGGGGGCCAGGGTGGCACGGAGAATGAGCCCTGCCCCAGGTCACTGAGCTCCCTGCTGCAGAACTGGAAAGGTGACTGTCCACAAGCTTAGACCTAATTGCACTCTGAATGCTTTTAACTTTTTTTTTTTTCCTTCTTTTTAAAATCAATTTTTGGCTAGGTAACACATACCCATAGGACAAAATTTTAGAGCTCTGGAACAAAAGAGTGTGTAGTAAACAAATGTACACCTCTGTCCCCAGAGACCAGTTCCTCTCTCTGAGGGTAAATACTGTTACCAATTTCTTGTGCACCTTTCCCGAAAGAAATGCAAATGATATACCACATGCCAAGATGATATAGGAGTATCACAATACATTTTAGATTAATATAGAAAGATCAAATAACCTGATAATTTTGAGTCTCCTTATCCTCAGAATAGATTATGCCTCGTAATTTATCAAAGCATTTTCTTTTTTTTGTCCTAGTCCCATGTTGGGCACACTTCTTTAAAAAAAAAAAAAAAAAAAAAATATATATATATATATATATATATATATATATATATATATATTGAATATATATATAAAATTGATTTCAGAGAGGAAGGGAGAAGAAGAGAGAGAGAGAAACATCAATGATGAGGGAGGATAATTGATTAGCTGCCTCCTGCGTGCCCCACAAATGTGCCCTTGACGGTAATCAAACCTGGGACCCTTTAGTCCGAAGACTGACACTACCCACTGAGCCATACTGGCTAGGGCTAGACATGCTTCTTTTTCCTTCCTTCAATCTGTTTTATGTTTGTTTAAAACTGTTTTATTGATTTTTTTTATTTTTAAATTTTGCATTGTATTTATTTATTTATTTATTTAATCGTTACCAGAAGATATTTTTCCGTTGGTTTTTAGAGAGAGTGGAAGAGAGAGGGTAAGACAGAGAGAAACAGCCGTGTGAGAGAGACACACACATTGGTTGCCTCCTGCATGCACCCCACCAGGGCTGGGGAACCTCGTTTTGTTGAGGGTTGTTTTGTTTGTTTGTTTGTTTGTTTGTTTTGTTGCATAGAAGTTTTTTTAGTTTGATGTAGTCCCATTTATTTATTTTTGTTTTTACTTCACTTGCCTTCATCAAAACATTTTCAAAGTCTTTTTGTGAATATATATACATATTTGTAGGGTGTCCCAAGAATGTACACACACACTTTGAATAATTATAAAGGCAGTGTTTATTAAAATACATTTCATTTTCAAAATTGAGCTATCAGCTGTTAAAACGTGTATACATTTTTGGATGCCCTGTATATAGTTCTCAAAAGCATTAACATTTTTTTTCAAATGGAAATTGCACTTATTATTAAGATGCTTTTCTATTTCTCAGATATTTTTTATATTTTTGGTTGCTTTTAATCAATGAGATATTTTATTCCATTACAATTTCTAACAAATATAGCTTCGTATAAAGGAAGACACTGTTTTTTTTTAAAAAAAATTTATTAATTGTAGTCAACTTCATGAAGTTTCTTATTATTAGTAATCAATTTCCAGTTGTTTTTCTTTGCAACTAAAGTTGAAGATTGCCAAACTAGTAGATCCTGTGCCCACCGATGCTTGGTTAATAATTTTAAAAAATGTGAACAATGATCTCTCAAATTTTCCCTTCTTTCTCTGACTCAACAGAAGACTCTGATAGAGACATTATTCCTCCACTTGACAGAAGGAGAAACTGAGGCTCAGTAAGGTGAAATGATTTGCCAAAGCTGGTCAGCGACAGAGTTGAAATCTGAACTGAAACCGGCCCTGTTAGGCAAAAACCTTCTGACCTAGGGATATGAGGCAAGTGAGAGAAGGAGTTGGGAAGGGGTTTGTGCAGAAGCAGAAGGTGACTTTTCCATGCCTACACTGTGTCAAAAACTTTATGTATTATCTTTCTTTTTTTTTAAAGTATAATTTTGCCCTAAACGCTTTGGCTCAGTGGATAGAGCGTCGCCTGTGGACTGAAGGATCCCAGGTTCGATTCCGGTCAAGGGCACGTACCTTGGTTGCGGGCACATCCCCAGTGGAAGATGTGCAGGAGGCAGCTGATCAATGTTTCTCTCTCATCAATGTTTCTAATTCTCTATCCCTCTCCCTCTCTCAGTCTAAAAAATCAGTAAAAAAATATTTTAAATTTTATAATTTTATTGATTTTAGAGAAGAAGGGAGAGGGAGAGAGAGAGAGAAACATCGATGATGAGAAAGAACCACTGATCCACTGCCTCTTGCATGTCCCATACTGGGGATGGAGCCTGCAACTTGGGCATGCGCCCTGACGGCAAGTCGAACGAAGAGCTCCTGCTTCGAAGGTGGATGCCTAACCACGGAGCCACACTGGCCAGGCTGTATTATCTTTCTTAACACTCCAAAGAACTCTCTGAGGCAGTGTTAGGAGCAGGTGGCTGGCAGGGCCTGGGCAACAAGGATAAAGAGATTTGGGTTTGCTTATTGGCTCTGCTGCTTATCAGCTGTGTGACCCTGGGCAAACGGCTTAACTTCTCTGAGCCGCAGTTTTCTCCACAGGATCCTTGTTACAAATGGTACTTGGATGTCCTCCTCTTAAAGAAGGTCCATCCACTGGGGCTTGTGGCCAAGAACAACTCAGTCCTGGCACTCTGTTCAAGAGCCTGGCAAAGCTGCACTGATTGTCTCCAGCGCCTGTGTTTGTTGGGTGACTTTACTTCCTCTGGCGCAGGGGTGGGGAACATTCGGCCTGCGGGCCATATAAGGCCGTGAAATCATTTGGTCCAGCCCTGCCGAGGCACGGGGGTGGGTTAATTAAACGTTTGGCCAAATATAGCAGCCTAGTTTTTTGTGTTTTTTTTTTTTAAACATATTTTATTGATTTTTCACAGAGAGGAAGAGGGACAGAGAGTCAGAAACATCGATGAGAGAGACCCATCAATCAACCGCCTCCTGCACCACCCCCACTGGAGATGTGCCCCCACCCAAGGCACATCCCCCGGACCGGAATCAAACCTGGGACCCCTCAGTCCGCAGGCTGATGCTCTAGCCACTGAGCCAAACTGGTCTCGGCAGCAGGCTAGCTTTTAAGTTGATAGTTCTGTATGGCCGTGAATTATGTTATAAATACCCAAATGGCCCTTGGCAGAGCAAGGTTCCCCAGGATCCTGGATCTACAAAGAGGCAGGGAAGGTTGGTGCTTCTGTGGACACAGCATTCAGGCTAGGCTTTGGCCGAAGCTCTGAGGAAGTCACAATTAGCAAGGTTTCACAGGACCTCGTACACACCATGGGACATAGCTGAAGTTCAAAGCTGCAGTAGAGTTTTCCATAGCTGGGTTCACCGACACTGCCAAAGATGAATAGAGCGCCTGTTATAAGCGCAGCAAGAGAAAAAACACAATAGAAAATTTGGAAAGTGGGAGATTCAAAGGCAACGTTTGAAATTTTAAAAATTTGTTCTTTCACTCTGATTGTTTTTATCTTATTATGTCACAGGCGCCGACTTAGGCCTGGGAGAATGAAAATAATAACTACCATTGATTGAACACTTAGCACATGCCAGGCAGTGTGCAAAGTGCTTTACATGTATTAACCTGCTTCATCTCCATAACAACCCTATGAAGTACCTATGGTAATTACCATCATTTTACTTTTATTCATTAAAAAAAAAATTTTTTTTTTAATTGATTCCAGAGAGGAAGGGAAAGGGAATCAAACTGTGACCTTCTGATGCAGAGGTCGACATTCAACATGCTGGCCAGGCTCATTACCATCACTTTATATGAGGAAACTGAGGGATAGAGAGGGTAACTTGCTCAAAATCACACAGCTGGGAAGTTAAATATTTTCCTCAAGTGAAGGTGGATATGACAAGGTTCGTTGCACTCTGAGAATCTCACACATTACCAAGAAAGAAGACAATCGTAAGAGTAGGAACACTAGTGCTCGCTTGCGCAGCACCTATATTAGAATTAAAATGATACAGGGAAGATGAGCACGGCCCCTGCGCGAGGATGACACGCAAATTCATGAAGCGTTCCGTACTTAAAAAAACAAGAATAGTAATAATAGCTAACATTTATTAAATGCATTACATGGCTTATCTCTTTCGGTCCTCACAGCAACTTTATGAATTAGGTTCTGTTATATCCCACTAGAGGCCCAGGACACAAATCCGTGCACAGGTGGGGTCCAGCCAGCCTGGCCCAATTGGGGCAGATCAAGGCTGGGCCTGTCAGGAGGAGGAGATGGTAGGAAGTTGGCCTGCTGGTAGGGGCAGATCAGGGCCAGGCTGGCTTGGAGGAGGGGCTGCAGGCCACTGGCCAGTGGACCCACCACTGATTGGGATGGGGGGGCAGATTAGGGGTCAGTGACCAGGGAGGGCCGCAGGTGGTTGGCCAGCTGGCCCTGCCCCTGATCGGGGTGAGGGAGCTGATCTGGGGTGGGATCAGGCAGGGGGGAGGGGCTGCAGGAGGTTGGCTGGCCGGCCCTGCTCCCTGTTGGGTAGGGGGTCAATCAGGGTAGAAGCCGTGGGCCAATCAGGGTGGGAGAGGCCAATCAAGAACAGAGAAGCTGGGGAAAGGGGCCGTGGATAGTTGGCAGGCCGGTCCCACCCCCAGATCTGGCCTGTTCACAGGCCGCAGTGGGCATCATAGCGACCAGTGTCCTAGTCATTACAGCTTTCTGGTCGCTGGATTTATATATATATATATAGATAGATAGATAGATAGATAGATAGATAGATAGATAGATTGTAGTGATGAGGAAACTTGGCTTGAGTTAGGAATTAAAACTGGCCAACTGGAATTCACAATCAGGCAGATTGCCCTGGCCAGTGTGGTTCAGTTGGTTGAGCGTCTTCCCATGCACTGAGAGGTCACTGGTTAAATTCTGGTCGGGGCACATGCTCAGGTTGTGGGCTCCATCCCCAGTGGGGGCCTGTGGGAAGTAGCCAACCCACGTTTCTCTCTCATCAATGTTCCCCCCCCCTCAAATCAATAAAAACATATTTTTATAAAACAGGCAGATTGCTAGGGAAGCCCACTTTGGCAACTGCAACACCACCCTGACTGCTGTGACGAGGGACAGAGAGTTCAGACCAAACCTTTGGCAGGAAGGAGCTCCTTGGAGCAGGCGGCTGTGAGTTGGGCCTTGAGGGATGGGTAGCGACTGTTTTTTCCCACGCCCCCTGAGCAGACAGTCAGTGAAGAGATGTGGGCTTGAATCTCAGCTCCACCACTTTCCCAGCTGAATAACGTGTACTTATCTCTTCTGACCCTCAATTTCCTTAACTGTGAAATGGGGACAATGAAAGCCACTGAAACACCCCGAGGAATAAATGTGATTGGACATCAAAGCACCCGGCCAGGTGTCTGGCAGGCAGCAAGGGGGCTCAGTGGCGGAGGCTGTGGACAATCGGATATAATAGCTACAGCTCGTCCCTACCGAGCACTTACCTCATGCCCCGACCCTGTCCCGGCACTTAACATAAATTTACTTATCAAGGATCCTATTAAACAGGTATAATTTTTAGACCATTTTACTGAGGAGAAATGGAAGCACAGAGATGTTAAAAAGTCATCTGGGCCGAAACCGGTTTGGCTCAGTGGATGGTGCGTCGGTCTGAGGACAGAGGGGTCCCAGGTTCGATTCCAGTCAAGGGCATGTATCTTGGTTGCAGGCACATCCCTGGTGGGGGTGTGCAGGAGGCAGCTGATCGATGTTTCTCTCTCATCGATGTTTCCAACTCTCTGTCCCCCTCCCTTCCTCTCTGTAAAAAATCAATAAAATATATATTTTTAAAAAAAGTTATCTGAGCTGGCAAATGACAGAGGCAGGATCTGACCCAGAGTCCGCCGTACACAGCACTTGACTCTGCTGCCTCAGTTCGGAAGGTGGGTGAGACAGCCAGCCAGCTACTCCACAGTCAGGAGTGGGAGGGGGGAGCGTGTCATCAGGAGAAGCTTCCGGGAGGCTCCCTGAAGGTGGCATTGGAGCCAAGACCCGAGGGAAGGAAGGAGGCCAGGGCTGGGGAATTGCAGGAATTCCGGGGAAAGAATGTTTTGTGCAGGGATGTGAGCCGGTGCAAAGGCCCTGAGGCGAGGGCGTGCTTGACATGCTCAGGAAATAGCCAGGAGGCTACCCGACTGGGGTGGAGAAAGAAGGGGTGAGTAATAAGAGATAGGTCAGAAGGGGGGGGGGGGTGAGGAGGGAGGAGAGCGGGTCTCCACCCGTCTTCCAGATCGCTGTGTGTGTTATGAAAACCATGAGTATAGAATGCTTTTCAAGTTCAGAGGTGAGGCTTGAGGGCAGGGTGCTTACGGACCTCCCCTGCATAAACATTCTCTCTCTGTCAGCTCTGACTGTCCCTGTGAGTGAGCCACACGGGGTGGAAACGGGGAAATGCTGGTGTGAGTGACAGCGATCAGGTCTCTAAGCAGAGCCTCTGGGTCTGGGCCTGGGAGATCACCCCCACCTCAGGGCTCTGGAGGTCAATGCTGCTGGCTTCCTCCCAGCCAAAGTCCGAGTTTAGTCAACGAGGCCTAAAAATAACACCCGTCCTCTGCTCAGTCTTCCAGGCCCAGGTCGTCACCACAGCGAGTATCCTCTGATTCACACTGAATTTGATAAGCCCTCAGACACACCTCTGAGACCGTCCGTTCCTCAGGGCCCGCGCGGGCCTTCTCTGCGATCCCCTTTGGTCTTGTAGGTGTAGATCTTGGATCTGCTTTGCCCTGGCCCACCATTTGGGTTCCTCTCCCGGCAGAGGAGGGGGGAGGCTGGAAGGGGACTTTGGTATAGCTCGTGATTCCCTGAAGAACCAACACTGGGTCCAGTTCAGAGTCCAGCCAGGCGCCCAGTTTGTGTTTGGCTCCTGTCCGCATTCAGTGTTCCTTTTCTTTTCAGAAGTTCAGCCGGTCATGGAGGGAGTTGAATACGATGCCATGCCGGCCTGCAGGGGGAACGGGGCACTGGAAAGCCCAGTGCAGTGACAACAGCCATCACCGTGAACAGGACACCGGGACCAGTAGTTGTCCTTGCCCTCGGGGGAGTGAAATCGAGGCTCAGGGGTTTAGCCACCTGGACGGTTCAGGACAGTCTGACTCCAGAGCACGTGCTCCTAACCTCTGGAGTCCACTGTTATCAGGAATATGCCAGCAATTTGCTTTGGTCCGGGAGAGGAGGAAGCTGCAGGTTTTGCTGTATTTTTAGGCATACGTTTAACTTCTTCGAAAATTAAGTCGCCTGTGAAACTGCTGTGCTCTAAGGATGTGGAGACAAATCCACGTGTGGCCTTTCCAGGACGCATCATCCAGCCTAACCAGGGAATTAGGGAGGAGTAGCCGTGAGTCAAACATGACAGAAAGTCAGGAGAGGGAACGAGTTAACTGTTTCCAGAGGGGCTGACATTTGTCCAGGTATTCAACAGCAGCAAGCCTGGACTGGGTGCTACTGGGTGGCTGGCTTAAAGTGTCCCAGCCCTGCCCTCAGTGCAGTGTTTCTGGTTTGAGGATCCCTGCATTCAGATTGCCCTGGTGCTTGTTAAGATGTGAATTTCTCCCTTCTCTGGAGAGAATCAGAGCTGGATGGTGCAGGGCTGGGATAGCACCCAGGTGGAGCCGATGGACACTCAGGTTTGCCAGGTGAGTGGGAGGGTGGGGGGATCCCTCTAGGCCGGAGGAACAGCACGGACACAGTTTGGGAGTCCTTCGTGGCCTGCAGACATTGGGGTTCGGTTCAAGACCCCGTTATGGGAGGAGAGGATTCCTGTCCCTGCTGTTTACCCCCCGGGGCCTGGAACACAGTGGGGCCTGGCAAACTTGAGTGTTCATTGGATTCACCTGGGTGCCGGGCTGCCTCCCAAAATGTGACGGGAGAGTCAAAGCGAAAAACAAAGACGTCAGAGGAGAGAACATAAAAGTGTTTCTAAGGGGATGAAAACTTTCAAAAAGTTGTCCTGGAAAAGGCGGCTCCATCTCACAGAGGGAGCTGGGGAAGTGGCCGCTTCGGGAAGGGCAATGAATCCGAGGCTGCAGCTAGGGAGAGGGCAGGAAGCGCCTTCTCGCTCCGGGCGGTCTGGAGCATGAGGTCACCTGGCGCTCCGCCGGGCAGCTGCGTGGCCGTGCCGCGGCGGCGGTGTCAGGCTCGGGCTGAGGCTCCGGCCCCCGCCCTGGAGTGGGTGGTTCGGAGACCGGCTCACCGCCGGCGTCTAGGCCACGCCCCCGAGACTGGCCACGCCCCTGTCGTTCGTCCTCACTCGAGGCCACGCCCATTTCCTCCAGCGAGTTCCGAGACTCCGGCCTGGGCCCGCTCCCAACCAGGCCCCGCCCCTCCGTCCCACAGGCCCGCCCCGCCAGGCCCCGCCCCCTCCGCCCCGCCAGGCCCCGCCCCCGAGGCTAAAGCCGCTCGGGCTGCGCCGCCCCGGAGTCGCGCGCGGGGCGTGGGGAGGTGCTGAGCGCGGAGCCTGAGGTGAGCTCGACGCCCGGACCGTCCAGGAAGGCGCCGCGCGGCGGGAGCCCACCCCGAGCATCCCCGGAGCAGAGGCGGCCGCCGCTACCGTTGTCCGCGGAGTCTCGTCGAGCCGGCCATGGCGTTGTCGATGCCGCTGAACGGGCTGAAGGATGAGGACAAAGAGCCCATCATCGAGCTCTTCGTCAAGGTGAGCGCCCGTCCGCCGTCCGCCCCGCGGAGTCCCCCGCGCCCGCGGGGCTGCCGGGGGCGGGTCCCTGAGCTGAGGCGGGAGCCCCCGCACCCCAGGCGCCCCCCTGAGGCGCCCCCCCCCCCCGCGGCGGCGCCCGGGGCTGAGGGGCAGCGCGGCCCGCGCCCCCGCCCATTGTGTCGGGCTCTCCCGCTCCTTCCCGCCGCCGGGGTCGGTCGGTCCTGGGAGCCCGAGGGGGGCCCGGAGCCCCGAAAAGGAGCGCTCGGGGCCGGGCGTCACCGCCTCCAGCCGCCCGGGGGCCGGCGGAAGCCACGCCGTGGTCCCGGGTCCGGGTGGGACTCGCTGCTCCCCGCGGGCCCCGGAGCCCCGGAGCCCCGGCCGGGGCCGGGGCGCGTCCGGTCACCGACCTCCGCCTCGCGGCCCCGACCCCCGCTTCTCCCGGCGGAAGCCTCAGGCCGGTGTGCGATGAACTCAACTTCTTGGCGCTTTCCGAACAGTTCCCGCTCCGCTGGGCTGCAACTAACTTTACTTCCCATGCAGTCTTCATTTCTTTCTTTTTTTAAAAAAGAGCAGACATTCCTGGCTTCCGGAAAAGCCTCGATTCCCAGCTCGGGCTTTCCTGCTCTGGTGTTTTCCACCATCTGGTTTTCTTGTTTCTCAGACGCGGATTGTCTCGTCTGATGCAACGTTTTGGCTGCTCCCCTCGGCGCTGCTGCGGCCTCCGGGGAAGGTTGTGTGCGCTCTTTTGTTTTGAAAGACAAACCGAGGAGGGAAAGGGTTCATAACTTGATTGGGCTTTCAAGGGTCGATTTCCCCCCCTTCTGGTCTCTTTAACTGTTAGAGCCTGGAATTACCTTATTTGCTTACCGATACTTCCCCTGTCCCTTTCTTTGTTTTTGTTTTTTTTTTTGAATATTTTTTCATTTGAGCAAAGGAGAGAATAGAAGTTAGACACATCTGGATCCAGCTGCCTTCCTCAAAACTTCTTTAAGCCGGGTGCAGGAGGCAGCTGATCCATGATACTCTCTCATCAATATTTGTATTTCCTTTCCCTCTCCTCCCTCTCTCAAATCAATAAAACTATATTAAAAAAAACTCTTTTAACAATCCTCTAGAGTCTCTTAGTCACTTACTTCAGCAGACTCATTCAAAGCTGGGCTCGTAAGGAATGTTAACAGGAATCCAGAACAATTTTGTTCATTTTTTTTTTTTCTTGAGTTTTTATTTTAACGAAGGGAAGACTGGAAGGGTGTGTTTGAGGCATGGCGAGAAGAACTGATCTGCAGGTGACGGAAGTGTCTGTTTTAGGATTTTGTTTAGGTTACCAGTTTTAGAAAGATTACTGAAACAGGAGCTAGGTATAGAAACCCCAGAATATCTTAGAAGAGTCTCAGTTACTTTGGGTGGCAGATAAGAGTATTCAGAGGTGCAGAGAATGTAGGAAGCTGAAATAAGAGAAAGATGGAAGGCAGCATTGAGAAGGGGGGCTGGGGTCAGAGATTAGTGTTAAATTTTTTTTTACTGAGCTAGGAACAGGAAGGAATTTCCATAAACTCAAAAATCAGTATATCTACTAAGAATCCAAAAAAAAAGTTATCCTTAATGGTGAAACTTTAGAAGTAGCATTACATTTAGAATCTGATAAGGATGCTATCAGGAATGGTTTCTTTCCAGTATTTTACTGGAGGTCCTATCAGTACAATACTAGTAACACAAGAAAAATGAGGTGTATAATTTAGAGAGGAAGAGAGCAATGCTTAATGCTCTGCTTACTATTTTAAATTTTTATTGATTTTTAGAGAGAAAGGAGGGAAGGGAGAGAGAAACATCAATCAGCTGCTTCCTGCATGTCTCCTACCTGGGATTGAGCCGAAATGGACTGAACCAGCAACCTTTCGGTGCATGGGACAATGCCCAATCAACGGAGTCGCTCTGGCCAGGGCCCTGCTCACTGTTAATTTAACCATTACATTAGGAGAGGCCAGGCTGGTGTGGCCCAGTGGTTGAGCCTTGACCTGTGAACCAAGAGGTCATAGCTTGATTCCTGGTCAGGGCATATGCCGCTATTGCGGGCTTGAACCCCAGTAGGGGTCATGAAGGAGGCAGCTGATCAATGATCATCATCATTGATATTTCTATTTCTCTCTTCCTCTTCCACTCTGAAATCAATAAAAATATTGATATATTAAAAAAAAAGGAGAACATGATGCCTTGTTTCCCAAATTTGAGTCATTTGCATACCCCTTCCAAGCTTTCCGTATTTGTGTTAGATCAGTATTATGATATTATTGTTTACTAAATACAATTCACCTTTTAAAAAATCCTCACCTGAGGATATGTCTTTTGATTTTAGAGAGAGAGGAAGGGGGGAGAGAGAAACATAGGTGGAAGAGAGAACCATGGGTTGGTTGCCTTCTGCAGGTGCTCTGATTGGGGATCAAACCCTCAACCTAGGTATATGCTCTGACCAGGAATCGAACCTGCAAATTTTGATGTACGGGATGACACTCTAACCAACTGAGCCGCTTGGCCAGGGCTCTACAACTCACTTTTTAAAAAAACAGCTTATCCTTAAGTAATAATTCCTGTTAAACTATGGATTAGGTGTGATGATTATATTATAAAGATAAAGTTTGTGAACCAGCTAAAAGCATCCTGTTTATCACTAGTTGTAAGCCTTTCTCATTGGCCTTAGTGGCAGAGAATCAGGGTTCAAGTCACATTTCTTCTTTTGTTGTTAATCCTCACCCAAGGATATTTTCCCATTGATTTTTAGGGAGAGTGGAAGAGTGAGGGAAAGACGGAGAGAAACATCGATGTGAGAGAGAAACGGCCAGGGCCCCAGGAGATTGCAGCCAAGTTACGTGCCCTTTATCGGGATCGAACCTGGGACCCTTTGGTCTTCAGGCTGACCCTCTGTCCACTGAGCCAAACCAGCTAGGGCTCAAGTCACATTTCTTGACTCACTGGCTTGTTTTTTCTGGGCAAGTTGTTTTCACTTTCTGAGACTTACTTTCTGAAGTAAAAGGCGAAATGTTTTCTGATGCTTGGTGAGTCAATATAGGCAAAACTTCGTACTGATGTAAACCAGGGGAGTTGTTTCAGAGGAGAAAAAAGGTAGGGGGGCAGATAAATTGTGGTAAAGAGTATTTTTCATTTCTTCTCAAAACCTGTGTGCGGAAAATGCAAATGGGGGGAAATACCTTCGTAAATACAGTTATTTTGAAAGCAGTGAGGGGGCAGAGGCCATGGTTGTCCAGAGTGATATTTTAAACCGTGTTAATTATTCTGCCAAAAGGTTTCTGTAGCAGAAATCTGTTATCTAGCTCTAGCTGGTTTGGCTCAGAGGATAGAGTGCCGGGCCTGTGGACTGAAGGGTCTAGGGTTCAGTTCCGGTCAAGGGTACATGCAGCCTCGGTCCCCAGTAAGGGGCATGCAGGAGGCAGCCAGTCAATGGTTCTCTCATTGTTGATGTTTCTATCTCTCCCTCTCCCTTCTCTGAAATCAATACAAAAAATTAAAAAGAAAACTGTTATCTAAACTTATAGCCCAAGTGAAAAACATTGAGCCTACCTAAATTTAGATAGCTGTAAATTTAAGAGAAATAGGCTAGGATCTTCCCAACTAGTGTGACTGGAAGCAAAGCTGCATTTCCCTCCCTGGGGAATATTGTTTTTGGAACCATTTGCCATGAGCCCAGTGATCCCCATCCCCTGTATAACAGCAGTTGTCTATTTAAAAAAAAAAAAAAAAATTTTATTGATTTTTTACAGAGAGGAAGAGAGATAGTCAGAAACATCGACGAGAGAAAAACATCAACCAGCTGCCTCCTGCATACCTCCCACTGGGGATGTGCCCGCAACCAAGGCACATGTCCCTGACCGGAATTGAACCCGGGATCCTCCAGTCCGCAGACCAGCGCTCTATTCACTGAACCAAACCGGTTTCCGCAGTTGTGTGTTTACCTCAACACGGTTAGGACAGGAACCTTCCCAGTAGTACAGAGGCTTACGAAGGCAGTCATCCTCAACAGGGAGGGTGCCCACTTCCACCACTCTGAGGGACGTGGGAGGTATATGTATTTTGTTAACACCAGCCCCAGTTGGATCTACCAACCAAGAGGGTGAAGTTCAAACTCTTTAGCAAGGTCTTGTCTGACTGCTACCTGGGTTTCTAATCCAATTTGTTCACTTATTGTGTGTTTCAACACTTGTTGCTTAAGCCTTTCTGTGCCTCATCTGCACGGTTGAGTTCTTAATAGACCAAACTCATGGGATTAAATTAGTGAATATATATGGGATAGAACAGTGAATAGTACACAGTAAGCAAGTCAGCGCTAATTGTGTGTTATTTTGAACCCAGTACCCTTCAGTCTGCAGTCTGATGCTCTATCCACTGAGCCAAACAGTTTGTCATTTTGTATGTACATATTTAGTTGCAGAAACTCCTATTAGATAGTAAGGAATTGGGGTTGTGGTGGTTAAAAAAGGAAGGAAGGAAGAAAGAAGTCTTGTGCAGAGTAGCTTAACACATAAGAATGGTGTTTCTTCTGAGATTTTTGGCAGGGTTTCGAATGTGCTTGGACCCTGGGGCAAGACTGCTTGGCTTGGATCTGGCTTCAGGAGTGTCAGGCAAATTTTATATAAGTACTCAGTGCCTTATTTTCCTGATCTCTAATATCAGGATATAATAATGACAATTTTATAGGGTTCCTGATGGGATTAACTGGTAATCTGTGTGTGTGTGTGTGTGTGTGTGTGTGTGTGTGTGTGTGTCCCCCGTTAATCCTTACCTGAAGACATTTTTTCCATTGGTTTTTAGAGAGAGTGGAAGGGGCCGAGAGAGACTGAGAGAAACATTGGTTGACTCCCGAAAGTGCCCCGACCAGTAATGGAACCCATGACCCTTTAGTCCCAGGGTTGATGCTCTAACCACTCAACAAACTGGCCAGGACAGACAATATATTATTCTTAAATGTGGCCTTCAGCTGGCCAGGTTGCTCAGTTGGTTGAGTCACATCCCACAGAACAAAAAGGTTTTGGGTTAAATTCCAGGTCAGGACACATTCCTAGGCTGCAGGTTTGATCTGGTTGGGATATTATGGGAGGCAACCAATTGATGTTTCTCTCGAACATTGATGTTTCTCTCCCTCTCTTTCTCTCAAAAAAAGGTGAGGATTACAAAATAATGTGGGCTTCATTACTATAATAGGATTCAGGGCCGAAACTGGTTTGCTCAGTGGATAGAGCGTCAGCCTGTGGACTGAAAGGTCCCGGGTTCGGTTCCGGTCAAGGGCATGTACCTTGGTTGCGGGCACATCCCGGTAGGGGGTGTGCAAGAGACAGCTGATCGATGTCTCTCTCATCGATCTTTCTAACTATCCTTCTCTCTTCCTCTCTGTAAAAAAAATCAATAAAATATACTTTTTAATAAAAAAAAAAAAATAGGATTTAGGGACTCTGTAAATCCTTGAAATTATATAGAAGATTCTGTGTGAGTTTTTCCCCCACTACAGATTCCTAATCCAAAGATTAAGAAAATGTTTTCTAAATACAGTAGATGGTGGCATTCTGATTGTTAAGCATAATTCATAAAAGTAATGTATAAAGGGTTTGGGCTAGATCACTAAAGTCACTTCCATCTGATTATCTGTGACTTACTGGCATGAGCTAAGTGTCTAATACTGTGTTAAGCACTGTGGGAGTTATAAGTAGCTATTCAATATTTCCTATCTTTAGGTATATACATTTTATTGGAAAGAAAACAATACAAGATGGTTTGGAGTCAAGTGTGGTTCACAGTAAGTTGGGCTAGGAGATGTTTCCGAAAGATGAAAGTAAGTTTGAACTTGATCTTGAAAACGTGGGTGAAGTAGGTGAATTGGGAATAGCCAAGAATGGCAGTGTTAGTTATGGCATCATCTGTAAACTCCTTGTGCTTGAAACAATAGATAGATTGAAACTTGAAAGGAGGAGGAGCCAGGAATAAATTAAGTCCATAGTGCCAGGGAGACAAATTATTTAAAAGTTGACTGTGAGACTTTTAAAACCTAACTTAGATTTTTGCTAATATAATTTGCTAGCCTCGCTATTCTCCCAACTCTTCCCTGTTCAACAACTATATATTCACCAACTTCCCAGTGGATTTGGGAAGGTGTGAATGGGTCATATAGGTGGGCAAACTCTTAGCTGTTTTCCCAGTATAAGGTGGGAGTTGTTTATATTTTGTTTCAAGAGCAGGCTTAAAACCTCTTTTTTTAAAAAGCACGGACAAATTAAATAAATTTTCTACAGGAAATGATGCTGAGAACTTTGTTGTAATAGTTGAACAAAAACTAACTCAACATCAATAGAGTGCTACTTTGGATATAATTGGCTTATCATTCATTTGAGGATTTCAGAAGGGAAAATTCAGGAGATAAAAATGAATGTGAAGCCGAAACCGGTTTGGCTCAGTGGTAGAGCGTCGGTCTGCGGACTGAAAGGTCCCGGGTTCGATTCCGGTCAAGGGCATGTACGTTGGTTGCGGGCACATCCCCGGTAGGGGGCGTGCAAGAGGCAGCTGGTCGGTTTCTCTCTCATCGACGTTTCTAGCTCTCTCTCTCTCTCCCTTCCTCTGTAAAAAATCAATAAAATATATTTAAAAAAAAATGAATGTAAAAAAGTAAAGTGTTCTTGCTAAATTTTGTCTAAGATGTTACTGAAGGTCTAAGATTGCTGCCCTAGCCGGTTTCGCTCAGTGTATGGAGCACCAGCCTGTGGACTCAAGGGTCCCAGGTTCGATTCCAGTCAAGGCCACATGCCTGGGTTGTGGGCTCGGTCTCCAGTAGGGGACGTGCAGGAGGCAGCCAATCAATGGTTCCCTCTCATTGATGTTTCTATCTCTCTCTTCCTCTCTGAAATCAATAAAAATATATTAAAAACATTGCTACTCTTAATGAAGGTGATAATTCCAGTTAAATGTAAAACATTTGAGAGGAAGGGACCCCAAATGGAAAAGAAACAGGAGACTTCTGCACCAAGGGGATTGAACACACGAAAAACCTAACTCAGTGTGAATAATATTAGAAAAGAGGCGATGGGAGGACCTGGCTGTACTAAAACTCACATGTGGTTTGGAGAGATGCTTGCAGAGTTGCTTGGAAGTAAGTTAAAGGATGATGAGCAAGATTTTCCCGCTTCCTGTTTTATTAGAGCTGTGGAGGCTCACTGGTGTCTCCTAAATAGGGAATCAGTGAGTCCATAAAAGGGAAATGTGTGTTAGGCAGGATAAGACAGGAATTAAGATTTTGATCAAGTAAGGGAGTGAGTAGGGATGGGTGTGCCTATTTTAGAGGCTGTTCTAGAGAGCGGAAAGGGAGTTTCTGGAGGAAAATGACATTTAGGCCATGATTACAAATCATCCAAGTATGATTTTAACAGAAACCTAAATTTAATTTAGGGCATCGGGTTGTGAGTTCTCTTGGGACCTTTATTTTTTTTAAATATGTTTTTATTGATTTGAGAGAGAGAGGAAGCCCACAACCTGGGCATGTGCCCTGACCAGGAATTGAACTGGCCACTTTTTGTTGGGACGATGCTCAACCAACTGAGCCACACTGGCCAGGGCTCTCTTGGAACTTTTAATCCTGTTGTCTTTTTTTTTTTTTTTTTTTTTTAACAGCTTTTTTATCGTAAGTAGTGCTAACCTTAGTCTGTCTTAGTTTAAATATTGGCCCTAAATTTGAAAAATAATTTTGTTTCCTTTTTGCTTCCTAGTATATTCATTTGCAGGTATTATGCTCTTAAAAAAATTTTTTTTTTTCAATTATAAAAGTTACACGTTTACTGTAGAAAACAGAAAAGCATAAATAAAATAAAAATCACTTAAAACCTTTCTAGAAGTGGCTACTGTTACTATTTTGTTATATGTCCTTGTCTTCTTTAAAAACTTGCAATAATTGTTATTTTTATTGATTTCAGAGGGGAAGGTAGAAAAAGAGAGAGAAACATCAATGTTGAGGGAGAATTATTGATCGGCTGCCTCCTGCACGCCCCCCCACTGGAGACATAGCCCGCAACCCAGGCATGTGCCCTTGACCCACATTGAACCTGGGACCCTTGAGTCCACAGGCTGATGCTCTATCCACTGAGCCAAACCAGCTAGGGCTTGCATCAATTATTGAGAGTTTATGTATAATATATATATATATTTTAAAAGATTTAAAAGTTGGCCGAAACCGGTTTGGCTCAGTGAATAGAGCGTCGGCCTGCGGACTGAAGGGTCCCGGGTTTGATTCCGGTCGAGGGCATGTGCCTTGGTTGCGGGCATGTCCCCAGTAGGGGGTGTGCAGGAGGCAGCTGATCGATGTTTCTAACTCTCTATCCCTCTCTCTTCCTCTCTGTAAAAAAAATCAATAAAATATATATTTAAAAAAAAAAGATTTAAAAGTTGATTTGGGGGGACGGGGAAGAAAAAAGAACTCCCGGAACCTGTTGTTTAGAAGGAGAGGCTTATTTAAAGAAATACATAAAGACAGTATATGAGTATATTAAGGACAAGAACCAGGCATCTTGAGAAAGAATGAGAGGAATCTCAGTTTAGATGGGAGCTCCGTGGGGGCTTCTGAGAAATCGTATGAAGGCTGAGTGATAGAAAGATGAGGGGTGGAGCATTCCAGGCTGGAGGACTTGGCATGTATAAAGCGGGAGATGAATTCACCGAATCGAGGGGTGCCTGGAATGGAGAGTGAAAGGGAGGTGGAGAGTGGTACAGAGGTGGACTGCATCACGGAGGTCCTTGTGTGCCGTGTGAATTTTATCCTTAGTGTAAAGAGCATTTCTCATCAGGGTTTAGTAAGGAAGGAAATGTCATGGTTTGGCTTGCATTTTAAGATGAGTAGTCTGACCACTGGAAAATGAATGAAAGAGAGGCAAGAATAGAAACAGTGAAAACTAGTTGGAGGCCATTGCAATCAAGAAAGATGATGGTGGCTTGGATTAGGGTGATGATGGAGAGAAGAGAATGGATTTGAGATACATTTTGAAGGTGGAGTCACTCGGAAGATATTGAAGAAAAAGTTGAGAGAGCAGTGTGAGAAATGACTGAGGTTTCTAATTAGAATCACTGGTTGATGAAGATACCTTTTATTAATGTGGAGAGGGAGGAGAGAATTTTCAGTTTTTGACTTGAGTTTGACATGACGGAGATGTCTAGTGATGTCTATTAGAAAGTTGGATATACAGATCTCACGCACAGAAAGAAGTCTGGGACTTGATATATAGTATTTAAAGCGTGATGAGTAAAGAGTAGGGAGAATGCCCAGGACCAGATTCTGAGGAAGTTTCAATACTTAGGGGTTGGGTAACGGAGGAGAAGCTGACAAAGGAGAACAAGAAGCAGTAATGAATGGGAAGATGAAGTCTTGCAGTCTTTGTCCTGAAGACTCAGCAGGGACCCCTATGCTACACGATGGGGCTGCTTTGGTATTGCTTGTAAAAAGGTTCAAAAGTCACACCCAGGGAATGGTTGTTGACTTGAAATCTCATTTGTGTTCCCCATGTAAGGCGCTAAGTAGTAGCCTATGTCAGAGTTGAAGATGGTTAGAATTAATATTTCAAGAAGGCAATTGAATTGTCTTTGGAAGAGTGGGTATTAGTGTTGTGTTGTCATAGTGCAGTGATTAAGAGTATGGCGTCTGGAGCCATGTGCAGTGTTTCAGTCCTGGTTCTACCTTTCACCAGCTGCTTTAGTGTCTCCACTGGGGTAATAGTGTCTACCTTGTGGGCTTTTGTAAAGACAAAAGAGATAATATGAGAAAAGTTCTTAGCGTTGGACACATAGTGAGCATTGTCTTACTCTTCTTCCATGGCCTTTGGAATGCTGAGTTAAACTGGATTGGCCCACGCTACTTTATATATTCAATATATGTGGTTTCAATCTCCAGGATGTTGCTAAGAGAAGCATCTGCCAGGCTGTCTCTACAAATAGGTGGGGCTTCCATTTTTTATCAGAAGAGCAGGTTTAGTACAGAAAATGGCCAAGATTAGACTTGAATTTATCCCTGAATTAACTTCAGTGAACCATCATCCAGCTGACACGTATTAGGTAACAAAAGGATAGTTAGATTGGACTCTGCCATCTTAGACATCTGCATCAGCAACTCTTTCTAGCCTTGCATTTCAGTAGGAATGTTTTCCTTGTCTCCTTTCTTCCCAACTCCCCCCCCCGCCCACCCTCCCCCAACTTTCTGAGGGCACAAAAGAAGCAAAGAATAATCGATGGCATGTAGATGGGATCTAGTGGTTTTGCAGAAGTCCTTTTGAATTATGGATTTTAGAATATATATTTCACTTATTTCCCTGTGCTACTTCATTTTACTGTTTTTTTTTTTAATTTAATATTTTTGTTGATTTCAGAGAGGAAGAGAGAGATAGAAACACCAATAATGTCATAGAATCATTGATTTTTCTGCCTCCTGCACTGGGGATCGAGCCCATAATCCAGGCGTGTGTTTTTTCCCCTTCTTTGGACATATTCTCTTGACTGGAATTAAACCCAGGGCCCTTATGTCTGCAGGCTGACGCTCTATCCACTGAGCCAAACCAGTTAGGGCTCTTAAAATAAAATAAAATAAAATAAAATAAAATAAAAATATATATGGATATAAATAACAATAAATATAAATAAATATAAATAACAATGGATGAGAGAGAATCATTTATCGGCTGCCTCCAGCACGCTCCCTACTGGGGATCAAGCCTATAACCTAGGCATGTGCCCTTGCCTGGAATCGAACCGGGGACTCTTCAGGCTGATGCTCTATCCACTGACCCAAACTGGCTAAGACCATAAGGTAACTTTAAAAGCCTTCATTTTGTAATAATGTTATAAGGTTTTTGAAACTACTTAATTATTCCTATATAAGATAGAGTACACTGATATATAAAAGTGAACAGTAGGTTTTTTTCTTTTCTATTAAAGTTAGAATAATAATCATAAGATAATAGATAGTAGTAAGTGCACATTATGGTTCAGGCACCAAAACATATGTGCCAAGCCTTTACATATGTTAACTAATTTAATCCTCATATAAACTCTGAAATAGGTGCTATCAACAATGCATTGAAGCTAGGAGAGGTCCTGGCTGTGTGTGGTCGTGGGGCTGGTCTGCAGCAGATTGGAATTTGCACCAAGGTCTTTGTGACTTGGAGCCTGACTCTTAACCACTAAGAGTTGTTTTATCTTGTTTATATTCTTTTTCTCTATTTGGAAGTTGAATTTTATCTGCCAGAATTACTATTTGCTCTTTATAGTCATCCTGCAAAATAAATCAGATTTCTAAAACATGCTAACAACCAGTAAGTCTTGATGGTTCTCTAAATGAGTTTGGCTGCTTTCAGTTTTTGGTTACATTGGAAAGGAAACTAAAATTTCCATTACCTCACCTCTGTGCATTTTGGGGACTGGTTAATTAGTATTTTATAAAGTCTTTAAAAAAGCATTACTTATAAACTTGTTAAGGAACTTGACCTGACCATTACATATTTGATTTTAGAATTTTTCCCCCCCAATTTAGAAGTGTCAGAGCAGCCCAAGTTAAAAAAAAAAAACCACTAAATTGTTAATTGTGTGTGTGTGTGTGTGTGTGTGTGTGTGTGTGTGTTTAACCTCTCTCTTTAGAGGAGCCTACGCTACTAATCTTTGCATTGTTGATAGAAAAAAAGAAAGCAAGGAAGTTTCTTTTTGTGGAGAGAGGAAATGGCTGTTAGTTCGGGACTTTATCCATATTAGGTATAAACTAAATATAGACGTGTAATCCAGGAGTGAAGTCACATCTATAAAGTTTCCTAAGCAGAGCTGATGAGATCAGCCAGTGCTTTGGAATCTGGGTGTGTTTTTTTTTTTTTTGTGTGTGTGTGTGTTTTGTTGTTGTTGGTTTTGTTTCTTCTTTTTAACTTTTGGCTCACTTAAACAGTTACCAAACTCTTGAGTTTTGTGGTCTGCTTCCCATTGTCCCTCAAAAAACCCAAATCATTTATTTACAATGGATCTTTCTATAAAACAAGCACACAAGTAAAACAAACAAACAAACAAAAAACAACAACCACCCTGCTTTGTGTATAACCACTATTCCTCTTTTTGAAGCAGATCGTTAATGTTTCTTTAGTTTATTTATTTTTACCTATGGTTATTTTCATATCATCAGTCCCCTTCCCCCCCCCAGTTATTTTTATCCCTAAGTCCTTTTCACATATATTTTTACTGTGAGGCTAGGTTCTTGTTGTCTAGTGTAAAAAACAGGTTTTACTTAGTGTTTTCTTGGTTTATTCAGTTTTAAGTCAGGTGTCAGTGTGGTCAAGTGGCAATAGGATTCTTCTGCTTGATTGGGTATAGACATTATAGAACAGAATGAAGGAATCAGTCTCCTGTTTATGGCCCAAACACATCTTGTTCTCAAATAAGGACTTTTAAAAGCCCCCGAAAGCATTGTTAAAATAACTGTTTTCAGCCTTTGTGCTCCTTCTTAGAGCCCTTTGCAAACGTGCCAAAAACATCCTGGCACTTAGAAGTGTGCTATGATTCTGAGGAGAACGATATACTTTTATGACATATTTTACTAGGAACATTTTAGAACATAATTAAAAAGTTGCCTTCCTAAAATAAGTTCAAACATCTTCCAAGCCCTTCCCTGAAGGCCCTCAGTAGAGCTAATCCTTCCTACTATTTGTCTGGAGCACTTTGAATTATTTTTCATCATCTGTTCCAGGCTAGACTGTGAATATCAGGGATCAGGGACTATTTTCTTTATTTTTTATATTTCCCACCTAACATAAATCTTGTTATTATAGGAAATAACTCAATACTTCAATAAATATCTCTTAGTGTTTGTTTTTGAGCAAATTGGTATGCATAGTCTGGATAGAAGCATGCAGAAGAGAGTGTTGTCTGTTTCTGGTATTGTCTTATACCAGCAATAAAAATAATATTCCATTGTTGAACTTAAGACATAATTTGCTTACTAGACTGATAGCCATTGATCTAAACTTAATAGATTGATTTAGAGGTCTAGAATCTCCAAATTACATAATAGAAGATGAAGTTCAAGTTGTTCTCGTCTGTAAAGTGGGTGTGTGTCTTAGGAGTGGTATTCAATCTAATCCAGATTTATTTTATGTACTAAAGTATGTGTTTAGGCTCAGACAGAAAGTTGAAATTTCAGAGTCAGATCTAGATAATTAAATTCTCATAATTAGCAGTAGTTTATTAGACATTACATATAAATGGAGCCAATAAAAATTCTCAGTGACAAAGGGAGCAATTTGCCAGAAAAGTGAAAACTATTTCAAGAGTGAATATTTTCGGTAGAAAACACAGTTTCCAAATGAACAACCTGAAAGATAAAGGGGAGGTTTTGTTTGTTGTGTAAAGTAAAAAAAAATACAGAACTATTCTCAGTTAGAATTTGCCTTTATCATATTTAAGGCATCTGTGCATGGAAACGGTAAGCAAAAATTTTAATAATCAAGATATCTAGTACTATTAAGATATTTTAAATTTATTTTATGCCAGCTAAAAAGAGAGACAGGAATTCTGAATGTTAACTTTTCAGTTTCAATGTATTGCTGAGTATATAATTAAAAAAACAACAACTTTGTAATATGTTTTAATAAGAATTTTAAACATGGATAATTCAAAATAAAATACCAATGAAAGATTCATGTTTATTGAATGCTAATATTTTATATTAAATCATTCTATAGCATTTTCATGACTGCAGTCTTTCATTGTTCACTGTTATCATTATTAATCCACTGTTTGTAGTCACTTAGAGGTCCAAAATTTAGCAAACAATACTGTGTTGTGTACCTTCATAGCCAATATTTTTGTACATAATAATATAATGCAATTATGTTATTAAAGTCCCTTCCATATCTCATTTATCCTCTGAATTCTTTTTTTTTTTTTAAATATATATTTTATTGATTTTTCACAGAGAGGAAGAGAGAGGGATAGAGAGTTAGAAACATCGATGAGAGAATCATTGATCAGCTGCCTCTTGCACACCCCCTACTGGGGATGTGCCTGCAACCAAGGTACATGCCCTTGCCCGGAATCTAACCTGGGACCTTTCAGTCCGAGGGCCGACGCTCTATCCACTGAGCCAAACTGGTCCCGGCTATCCTCTGAATTCTTTGTTTTGTTAATTGATAGTGAAAAGAGGGGGAGAGGAGAAAGAGAGAGAGACATCTATGTGAGAGAGACACATTGATTGGTTGCCTCCTGCATGTGCCCCCACTGGGGGCAGGCGTGAACCCCTCAACTCAGATGCATGCCCCTGACTGGAATACGAACCCATGACCCTTGGCTGTGTGTGTGGAATGGCTCTAACCATTGCACCACACTGCCCAGGGCTATTCTCTGAATTCTTTCTTTCCTTTCGTTTACAAAAAGTGTAAACTCTTAAAAACAAACAACTTTCTGGAGAATTTAGATTTTTTTTTTTTTTTTTAATGAAAGGACAAAAAAAAAGATTTGTTTACTGCTGAATTCTTTGTGGAATTTCTAGGTCTGGGAACTTGCTTATAAAGAGAAATAGCCATTACTCCTAAAGTTAGGTAGCTGCCATAGCACAGGTCTGGGAAGAGTATTTTTGAATACTTAGTTGTTTTCTTTCACTCCCAGGACTCTTTCTGAGTCTAGTTTGTACTGCTGCATGTGTATTTTTAAACTGCTCTTAGGGAAAGTGGGCTGCTGGATTTTGACTTGCGTAAGAATTCTACCCACCCACAATGTATGATAAACAAGGGAAGCCTGGCAGTGAGTTTATCTTTGGTTAGAAGGTGTTTAAAGAATAATGCTTAGTGCCGAAACCGGTTTGGCTCAATGGATAGAGAGTCAGCTTGGCGACTGAGAGGTCCCGGGTTCCATTCCGATCAAGGGCATGTACCTTGGTTGCGGGCATATCCCTGGTAGGGGGTGTGCAAGAGGCAGCTGATCGATGACTCTCTCTCATCGATGTTTCTAGCTATCTCTCTCCCTTCCTCTCTGTACAAAATCAATAAAAATATATTTAAAAAATAATAATGCTTAGTGAAAGAATTTGAGATAAAAATTTTTTTGTATGTGACCAAAGTGACAATAAATAATTTTAAAGGGCACATGTTTATCTTTAATAGTAGAATCATGCCTTAATATAATGAACACATAGGTTTTCTACGTTCCTGAAATTAACTCTTTTAAATGTCATTCTACTGAGTTTTATCTGAAATTGTCTTGATTTCACTTGATTTTCAGCTAACTCAGACTTCAGATTTTGGGACTCCCTCTCTCTGGCGCTCTTTTTTTATGGTGTCTACCTTACTTTCCACTGGTGATGCTGGCTCTTAGCTCTGTCCTTTGACAACATTGTGAATTTTCCATTTGGTTTGAGCTGCCCCGGACGGCACAAGGTTAAGAGAAAAAAATTGGGGCAACTTGTCTACTCTGTTTCCTTTTTCCAAGTGTCCCCTCCCACATCTGCCTGCTTTTTGTTCACTCTCCAGTGCTGTCAAGTGGGCTATTTTTGTCTGGAAGCTGTCACTGCTGTGGGGCAGAGGGTTGATCCTATGGGACCTACTTGGTCATACTCGAAGCCTGAAATTTATTTTTTTAAAAATTGATTTCAGAGAGGAAGGGAGAGGGAGAGAGAGATAGAACATCAATGATGAGAGAGGAATCATTGATCGACTGCCTCCTGCACACCCCAAACTGGGGATCGAGCCCACAACCTGAGCATGTGCCCTCAACCAGAATTGAACCCAGGATTCTTAAGTCCGTAGGACAACGAATGCTCTAGCTACTGAGTCAAACTGGCCTGGGCTAAAATTGAGTTTTTAAAATTAACTTTATAATTTTAGAATAGTTTTATATTTTTAGAAACATTTCAAAAATAGTAAAAAGTTTTTCAAATGGATTTTAAAAGAAAATATTTCTAAGTATATTAATGTTTCCATGACTTCTTAAAATGCTGAATTTAACTGCCGGTTAACGTCAGCATTCTGAGCACCAATTCAGTCGTGCGGCAATGGCCTCGGAGCACGTGGGCTGGGCCCGACCCCTTTTGCCTTTCTGCTGCAGTGGCCTCTGTTACGCTTTCTGATTCTGGTTCTCCTTTGTGTGTGTGCATGGGTGCGTGTATGTTTATATGTGTTTTCTATTTTTTCCTTTGCCAACTTCTATTGATGCAGCCCATTTCCTTTCATTTTCTATTGTAATCTGTTGTGGTTGGCTAAGCCAGATAAGCAGACTTGTTAAAATTTGTTTGAAATAAGAATAAATAATTTCTGAGAGCTTGAATGTTGAGTTGATGGGTCAAGTACACGACCATTGGTTTTTCAGAGTTTCCCCCCCTCATGTTTAATATGATAGCCACTAGCCCTATGTGGCTAGTGAGAGCTTGAAATGTGTCTAGCTTTAATTGAAGTGTACTATAAGTCTAAAATATACACCAAATTTCAAAGATTTACTACAAGAAAAGAATGTAATAACATTTTTTATTGATTACATGTTGAAATATTTTAGATAATATTAAAGTAAATTAAACATTATTTAAATTACAATTTTGCCTGTTTTTATTTTATTAAAAATAGAGCTACTAGAAAATTTAAAATAACATTTGTGGGTTACATTATAGTAGTTGTAGTTGAGGTAATTTATCTTACTTGAGAGGTGATGTCCATATGAGTGAGATGGTGCTTGTACCATATGAATCATGAAGCTAAGCCTGCAACTTTTTCTTACCTCTGTGTAAGAAACGTTATAAATGGTTGGTAGCATGGACTCCAGGGTTCAGATTTCAGTTCTGCCACTCCTCATTGTATGGCCTATGGCAAGTTACTTGGTTTCTCTAAATCTGTTTCCTTATCTGAAATATGAGGAAAACGGCAAACTAACTTCATATGATTATTGTGAGGAATAATTTATATGGATCACTTTCATACAGTACATATCACTTGACAAACTTTATGTTAGATGGTAGCTATTAACTTGTTTCCGGGCAATTTGGCAATATTCACTTACTGTAATTGAGTCTTACAGGGAGTAGATTCAGGGTTGATCCAGATAGGAAAAAGGTTATATATCTTTGGCCATCTTTTTTTAAAAATTGATTTTTAGTGAGCAAGAGAGAACAAAACATCAATGGGCTACCTCCTGCACCTCCCCAGGATTGAGCCCATAACTCAGGCACGTGCCCTGACCTGGAATCGAACCAACAACCTTTCAGTGTGTGGGAGGACCAACTGAACCACCCCCTGGCCATCTTTTTTCATTGTCATTCAATATTTTTATTTAAAAAATTTTTTAATTTTTTAAATATATTTTATTGTTTTTTTACAGAGAGGAAGAGAGAGGGATAGAGAGTTAGAAACATCAATGAGAGAGAATCATCCATCAGCTGCCTCCAGCACACTCCCTACTGGGGATGTGCCTGCAACCAAGGTACATGCCCTTGACCAGAATCGAACGCGGGACCCTTCAATCCGCAGGCCAACGCTCTATCCACTGAGCCAAACTGGTTTCGGCTCAATATTTTTATTTTTAATCTTCACTTGAAGATAAGTTTTCATGGATTTTTTAGAGAGAGGAAGGGAGAGAGAAACATTATGTGGGAGAGAAACTTAGGTATGTGCCCTGACCCAGAATAGACCCCTCAGCCCTTTGGTGTCCTAGACGACACTCCAACCAAGTGACCACTGGGCCAGGGCTGTCATTCAGTATTTTTAATTATATGGCTTATAATTTGCTCTAAAGAGTCTTTTTTGCTCCTCTTGTTTTAGGCTTTTGAGGAGTGAATGTAAACTCAGAACTTTTTAAAATTATGGTTCTGTTGTGCTTAGATGGAAAGTCTGGTCATTGTATATCTGACACTTTGTTTTAATAAAGTATTCCTGCTGAAACATTTCAGATTTGATTTTAATAGAGATAGAGCCGTTGTTTTCATTGTTAGCATATGCTTCAGCTATGTAGCAGACAAAAGTACTCAGTAGGATCTTTTTTAACTGTCATTGCTAGTTCAGTTATTGGTTTTTGACTGTTATATATTCAGCATTTTTAAAAGCAATATGAAGGAAAAAGCAGGTCTATCGTATTTAAGCAGTTGACTGTTTTGGCAGTGATTAGGGACAAGAAGATTATCATGAGTAAACATTTGGAATGTTTTCTTTAAATTTTTTTCTTAAATCAAATAAAGAAGACAAAACAGTACAGAGGTGTTTGTCCCTTCCTCTGTCCCTTCCTCTCCCCAAATGTGTCCTGAGTTAGAAACAGTGGTAATTTTGGATTATAGCCTCTCACACCTAAAAATATTTTCAAGCCAAGGCTACGCACAGCTCTATGGTTGTTACCTCTTAAGGGGATTCTCTTTTTAACTTGCAACAAGGTGTAGACACACTCACTCCTGTCTTGAGGCTTTCCTCCAACAAGTTGTTCAAATCAGAATTCTTTTTTTTAAAATATATATTTTATTGATTTTTTTACAGAGAGGAAGGGAGAGAGATAGAGAGCTAGAAACATCAATAAGAGAGAAACATCGACCAGATGCCTCCTGCACACCCCCCACTGGGGATGTGCCCGCAGCCAATGTACATGCCCTTGACCGGAATCGAACCCGGGACTCTTGAGTCCGCAGGCCGACGCTCTATCCACTGAGCCAAACCAGTTTTGGCTCAAATCAGAATTCTAAGAGTTACTTGATTTCTTTCTTTCCCTCACTTCTCACATCCAAACCATCCACAAGTCTTTAGGGTTATACCTTCAAAATTCAGTTTAATCTACTAATCCAGGCCACATTTCTCTTTGACTACTGCAGTAGGACTCCCAGCTCCCATTCTCCATCAGTTCCGTGCCCCCAGCCTGTTTTCCATATGGTAGCAAGTGTTAGTTATAATCTGAAAGTGGAAATGGGATTTTATGCTCACGTCTCCACCCACCAAAGCCCTTCAATGGTATCCCATTACCCCATTCTGTAGTACCTCCTGCCCCCAAGCTCCATGAAGTCAGGAATACGTTTTTTAATTGGCATATACTAAGTCACTGGCAAGAGGAATGGAATTGTCATGACTGGCTTAGGCTCAATCAGGACTTACCCCTAGAATTGGGCCATCATCTCCTTGTCCACTGGGGAAGAATGGATGCCTGGGTCTGGGTCTCGTGCAGTTTTGAGGGGCTGTGGGTGGGTGGGACTTGACTCTGGCAGGAGGAAGATTTTCATATACATTTTACTGATTTACTAATTTTCTTTCATCTCTGACGCTTCTATTATAGAGAAAGGGCAAATAGCAATATTAAAATATTTCCTCTAATCCCCTTTTAATGTCCATGAATTTTGTGCACCAGGCCACTAGTTGAATCATAATTTAGACATTTACTGAAGGAAACCGAAACTGATAATATTTTAAACTACTGGAAGATGAATTATCTCTTCTATTCAATAGATTTAATGTTGGATAGTTGTGGGAGGAAGAATGTGCTTTTAAAAAGTTATTTTTCTAGACCATGACATTTAACTTATAAAATTGGCTAAATTGTGTATTTTAGCTATTTCCTTCAATAGTATCCAAGCCCACTTTGAATCTTATTGATTTTAGCAATAACTATAGATTTCAGTAGATTATTTTAGATAAGTAACGGCTTCAACTGAAGAACAGGTTGTTAGGCCTTGAGTTCTGTGCAAGAAGTATCTTTAAAGTTAGGTAACATTTACTAAGCTCTTACCATGTGCCAGGAACTGTGTAAGTAGTTTGATCCCCGTAATAAAAGGTGTATGAAGTCAAGTTTCAAACTTGACTTCAAGTATGATCAAGGAGATGTTAAGCAATGTTAAAATGAAGATTAGGTAGCTAATAAGTAGTGAAGTCAGGTTTGGCTGATTCTAAACTTTGTTATTTCCCACCTACTCCACAGACCCTGTAGAAGGATAACAGCTTATTAAACAAACCTTTAGACTCTAGACTTTGGTTTCAGCATGTGTGTAGCAAAAACCAAAGAAATAGATAATAGAAGCCAGGTGACCACCATGTGTCATGTTGTTTTGTGACTTTTAAGTTAATCTAAATCAAAGCAAGCCCTTTTGTGTATTTAGATAGCTAATTAGATAGATTCCACACTAAAGGTTAAATGAGGTCTTTAAATTTTGAGTGCATTTTTTTTTTTTTTTTTTTTTTTGGCAACACATTATTTTATACATTTCCTAGAGAACGTGTCAGAGGAAATGATTTTATGGTCAGAAGCCCATTCTTACCTCCAGAGGTAGCCTCTTTCCCCCTCGTCGTCATCAACCCTCCCCATCACCCCCAGTCCCATAAACTCAAAGAAATAGAGAGGAATGAAGTTGAAGAGCTTCTTTGGTCTTTTAAGATCTGACTTTCCATAAACTGCTTAAGCTGGGTTTTCTAAGTGAGCAGTTCCTTAACTTTGAATTAGTAAAACATTAAAATATTTATGGCATCTACCACTGACCCCTTTTCTGCAATGTAGGAGTTAATCCAGCAGTTTCTGGTTAAATAGTGGTGTTAGGCAATTCAAGAATTACGACATAGGTTCTGATGGAGGAGGGCAAATAATAATTGTGTGAGAAGAACACCAGACAGCACGGTAGTCAAAATACCTCCTTTATAAGAACAAAACCCAAATGAATGCTGATTCATCTTTTATCTGGAAATTGGTGATTATTTCTGTGTCAGTGGGATTATCCAAGTTTTTGCTTTATTTGTGTTTTCTGATTTTTAGGGAAAATTATAGACATTAATTTCTTATAAGATGAAATTATAATTTTAAAATATATATTCTAAATTAAAATCTTGTCCAGATATTTATATTTATACTTGGAATTTGTGTCTATATATTTTGGAGGCAGCTTTGTTGAGGTGTAATTCATGGATCATACAATGAACTCATTTAAAGTATACAATTCAGTTATTTTTAGTCTATTCACAGAGTTGTCCAATCACCACCACAGTCTAATTTTAGAACATTTTTATCATTCCAGAAAGAAATTTTGTACCTGTTAACAATTACTCCCTAACTCTCATTCTCTCTCTCCCCCCGCTATAAGCCTTAGGCAACCTCTAATTTACTTTCTGTCTCTATGGATTTGCCTATTTTGGACATTTCCTATAAATGGAATTATGTAGCTCTGGTCGGGTGGCTCACTTGATTGGAGGGTTGCCTGATACACCAAAATGTTGCTGGTTTGATCCTACAACCAAGGTACGTGTCGACCTATGAACCAAGAGGTCATGGTTCGATTCCTGGTCAGGACACGTGCCCAGGTTGCAGGCTTACATCCCAGTGCGGGGCATGCAGGAGGCAGGCGATCAACGATTCTCTCTCATCATTGATGTTTCTATATATCTCTCTCCCTTCCTCTCTGAAATCAAAAGAATAATAAAAATAAAATAAAGGAATACTGTCCTAACCTTTCACACCAGTGCTCCTCAAGGTGTCCAGCAGATGCCTTACTTTGTGATCTCGGGTGCCTTGGGCCTCACCCTGGGAATTCTGAAGCAGAATCTCTGCATGTAAGGCACAGAAATCTTCCTTATTAAGTGTTTTCTCTAGGTTATTCTCAATCACTCTAAAATTTATGAACGAGGACTTCTTTAGGAAGTAAATTTTGTGTCAGTTGCAGTATTAGAAATTAATAAGATTCATTCTGGCTATAATTCTGTGTGTGTTTTGTTTCTGATAAAGAATGATAAGTTTTTCCCTCCAAGCTCAGTTGTAACTATCCCATACTGTGTGGTTAGGGTAGGGTTCTGTGGTCCTTATATGCCGGTTTGTTTTGCTGGTTATAATATGGATAATCAGATAACTGCTTTTATTATTTATATCCTCCTGCCACTCCCCTTCCCCATTTCACCATTGGTTAGGAATTAATGACTTAACTGGATGTGAGTTTTTTGAGAGTTACTGCAGGATAACGAAATAACGAACGGTGCTTTTCCCAGCATCCTTGAATGACTCGTTGGAAGTTATTTCTGGCTTTCTCCACGGACCTCATGGTGAAAAGGGCTGTGTTGGGCCCTAGCAAGTGTCAGAATGTTCTCTGCCAGCAGCTGGCTCTCTCCAACCCCCACTTCCCATTCCCCCTCCTGCCTTCTTTTTAAACTTGGGCCCACGTGATGGAATTAAAGATTTGTTCCACTCTGATTTTTAGGAAAATTCTACTTCATTGTTGAACTCGGTGAAGTCAGCTGCTGCATTCATTAGTTGGATTACAAATGGCTTATTGTAAAGCTACACTTGTTCTTTTCTTCTCTCCCTGAAGGAATGTGTAAACAGGACATGTCACTTTTATAAGGAATATTTTTTAGAATGGGGAGAGGCTGGCAGGTAATTTAACTCTTTGGACACACCTACAAGTTTCCCTTCATATGTTGCCCTATAAAGAAGATTATCTCATAGTACAGTGTTTCCCAAAGTGTGGTACGCGTATGGGAAGAGTTTGGGGGGGATTTGCACTGCCCCGTGCTTAGCTGCGCCTAATTCTACGTTCTCATGAGTACGAGGGGTACTCAGCGTTACGAAAATTATAGAAGGGGCACACATATGTCAAAAGTTTGGGAAACACTGTCATAGAACAACAAATGATTTGCATTTTATAAAACCCATGATAGACTTTGTCTTTGCTCTGGGGCAAGGATGTATGTATCCCCTAGGGACTAATTACCCACATGTGACCTGACCATTTAAATTGATTAAAAGTAAATAAAAATTTAGGTCAGTTGAACCAGCCACATTTCAAGTACTCATTAAGCCACATGTCACAAATGATTACCATATTGGACACGGTAATAGAGATAATTCCTATCATTGCTGAAATTCTCTTGGACAGTCTATACTAATATACTAGAGTGGACATTTTTAAAAAGAGAAAGAGGCAAACGAAAGAGCAAAATAATAAAGACCCGAATTTCTACCCTTCCTCCGTAGTGCAACATTTCCTGTCTTGTACTCTTGATTTAAGCTCAGAAAAAGGTCTATTATTTTGAGTGTCATCACTTTGACCTCGTTCCTTACTGTTGGTTTCTATTTCCCAGGCTGGCAGCGATGGTGAAAGCATAGGAAACTGCCCCTTCTCCCAGAGGCTCTTCATGATTCTTTGGCTCAAAGGAGTGGTATTCAGCGTCACAACTGTTGACCTGAAAAGGTAAGACGTGGTTGAGTATATGTAGATTACTTTTTTCAGTTTGGTCCTCTCCCCATCCCTCACTTTGCTCGCCATATGTTCTCTAAAGAAAATATATTGTATTAAAGTTCAGCTGATGTGTGGACAAATTTAACTTGTATTAAGTATTACGGCAATTCACAATTCAGTAAATTGCATGCAGCCAGTCAGTCTTTTTAGGAACTTGTTGTTTGTTTACCTTACATTTCAAGAGCAGCACCGGGAGCGAAGCTTTGGTGTGGGTGCAGTGAAATCTTTGCCATTCCTGTGTAAACGGGGGTCTGTGAAGAACTTTCTAAGCTGACACCTTCTTGATCTCGTTTGCTAAACACGGGGCCTATATAATCCGGGTCCTTAAAGGCAAGAATATCAGATTTTAGGAGGATAAGTACAGCTTGGTCTATTTTATTTAACCTCCTTTCCAGGAAATAAAATGGCATTTTTTAATAATACAATTTCCACCATATTTGGTTAAGTTTTATTGTAAAATAAGAGCAATTATCCGTGGCTGTGATGGCCCTTGCTAGTTGAAGAGTTATTTCTCACTTTTGCCATAGAGCCGAGTGGAGAGGGAGAAGGCTGAGAAGAGCCCTTAGAGGTGGTAAGGTCTTTTTACCGAGGAATGTTCCTCCTGAGGTGAAGAACATTCATACTAAAAGAAAAAAGATTTAAATCAAGGAGAGAGACACACCTACAAGTTCCCCTTTATACGTTGCCCTATAAGAATAGTTACACCGATAGTCTAGGACTCAGCAATGGAAATGTGTTCCTCTTGATGCAACGTGGTTTGCTGCTTATTTTTAAGTGTATCAGTCATGGACAGTGTTCAAGAAAAAGCTATGGACAGGCCTTCACTTACTGGATGGCAGAATCCTCTATGTTCTCCGTCTGGGCGTCACAGAGGGAGCGTTTCCTGAGAGCTGTGGACTTTCTCCCAGTTCTAGGTCAGCAGTCCCTGGGACACCTGTCAGCTCCTTACAGCTTATTCCTTCCTTACTGCTCGTGCACAGTTTGAAAACAGACTTAGGATTTATTTATTGAAAACGAGCCATGAAATCTTCCAGGAACCACACTAGTTATGTATATGGATGAAGAGAAGGCCTTTGGGGATAGTAAGAGTTAAAACTACAGGTTCTTTGGAAGACCTAGCTCGTATCGGACAGAGCTATTGTAAGAATGAAATAATTCATGTAGTTATCCTTCGATTACTGTTTTTTTCCTACATGGATTCACAAAGAAGTTTCCCAATGTAACTTCTAAAAATAGACCATGCTGCCAGGCACACGCCCTGGCTGTGTCTTAAAATACATGTATTTCTCCTACTCCATTTTTGAGTTGGAGCAAGTGAGTTGACTGCCATGCTTCCAAAAATCCTTTCAGCAGCTCAGTACAGTGCTTGATTGTGGTGCATACCAGCAGTGGTGCCGTAAATGATGACCGTCTGGTTCAGAAAAGGAAGTTAACACATAATGCCTATTTCAAAGTCATTGGTTTCACTTTTCATTTACAAACTTCTTAAAAGGCATTATTCCCGTAAGTTGGTTGATATTAGAGCATATGTTTAAGTGTATGTATCCTACACGTCAAAAGTGACACATGGGCCACCAGTGTGGCTCACTTGTTGGGAGCATTGTTTTATACATGGAAAGGTGGTGGGTTCAATTCCCTGTTAGGGCACATATCCAGGTTGTGGGTTCAGTCCCCAGCTGGGCTTGTATGGGAAGGCAAATGATGGATGTTTCTTACCCCCCCCTCCCCCCTCTTTCCCTCTCTCTCTCTCTCTCTCTCTCTCTTTCAGAAGTGACACAGGAAGTATAATACAATGAAAAATTCAGGGTCTCCTGTTAGAAAATACTACCACTCAAAGAAAGGAATTTTATTTCCTAGGGCTTTTTATAAAATCAACCGAGTACACTAACACGAGAGCCTGTATTTTTTAGTTTTCTTTAGAAATCTGAGGTCTATAGTATATATATTAAAACTGGTTCTTAAGGGCAATTGAAAATGTACAAGCAGTACATGATAATGAGTCCCTACACCCCTAGTCATCAACTTCCTCTTCACAGATATCATTACATTTAGAGTTGGTTTTGCCCTAGCCTGTTTGGCTCAGTGGATAGAGCATCAGCCTGGGGACTGAAGGGTCCCAGGTTCGATTCCAGCCAAGTGCACATGCCTGGGTTGCTGGCTCAATCCCCAGTGGGGGGAGTGCAGGAGGCAACCGATCAGTGATTCTCTTGTGTCGTTGATGTTTCTATCTGGCTATCCCTTTCCTTTCCTCTATGAAATAAAAAAAAGTAGGAAAAAAAATATATATTTAGAGTAGGTCTTTATCCCTCCAATCCTTTTCTATGAGTTTACTCAGTTAGAGTCTTTAGTTAGATTTCAAAGAGAAAGTGAACATTGGCTCAAAAAAAACTGTAAAATCAAATTGTCACAGAGGAATACAGCATCCTGCAGTGAAAAGTACTTTTCATAATATAGTCTTAACGATGACTGATTATGGGAAGCTGTGGGAGGAAATGCCGATAGTGCTTATTCTCCTGCTTTTTTCTGATCCATTGGCTAATTCCTCAGTGAAACGTGTGAGCAATAGAACTTTCCTGAGAGCTACTTAAAAACCCACTCTGTGCTCTGGAAAATTATTGTTACATGACATTTCATCCATAAAAATCAAGCCAGCTCTGGCACAGTGTGACACGTTCTCTTTGAATCTCAATTGGTGCTAATGGCTGTGCTGGCGGCATTCATGTGCCTGGGGAACTGGAACAGTCTCCCGTCGCTCGCCTGCCGTGCTGCCTTAGTGCTCCAGTGGGAGTCATTTTTAAGCCCAATTTTCTGTTCACGCTACAATTGCATTACAGAACTTTTGGATCCAAAACAGTGTCCAAGCTTCAGGAGAAATTTGGGTGTTACATCAACCACCATTTGAATAAAAACTTCAGATAAATAAGTGAAAACATTAAAATTTGGGGGAGTGTTTAAAGATGCTATCACATGTCCTCAAAGGGGAGCACCCGTGCGTAGCAGCAGGTATCAGGGGCAGGACCTGCTTGTTTGGAAAGAGCCCTGGGATCTTGGGCAAGCCTCTCCTCTGGGAGGTCAGGTGTCTCATTTTTTTAATATATATGTATTTTATTGATTTTTTTACAGAGAGGAAGGGAGAGGGATAGAAAGTCTGAAACAC
Source organism: Pipistrellus hanaki (assembly GCF_964339955.1). Classification (NCBI taxonomy): domain Eukaryota; kingdom Metazoa; phylum Chordata; class Mammalia; order Chiroptera; family Vespertilionidae; genus Pipistrellus; species Pipistrellus hanaki. Next base: position 186,381,509 of record NC_140504.1, on the reverse strand, counting down.
TGATGAGAGAGAAACATCGATCAGGCATCTCTTGCACACCCCCTACTGGGAATGTGCCCGCAACCAAGGTACATACCCTTGACCGGAATCGAACCTGGGACCTTTCAGTCCACAGGCCGACGCTCTATCCACTGAGCCAAACCGGTTTTGGCTGTCTCATTTTTAAAATCAGGAAAAAGGAAGGGAAACATTAACTAACGTTTCTTCAGTCTGTTATGTGCTAACCATTGTTCAGGGTACTTCTTACTACTCTCATTAAACCATTTGCAGACCTGCTACTGAATGTAATTATTATTATTTTTAAATAACACTGCTACTATAGGGTCTTTCTGGCTGACAGGTTCCTGGCAGCGACCAAGATCTTTATTTGAAGACTTAACACTATCTTCATTATGCCCAGAAGTTCATAAATCAGAGATTAGCATTTCTAGAGCACAGATAAACCTGAGATGTAGGCAAGGGAGAGAAAGAAGAGAGTGCAAGAACAGGGAGAGGCAGGAGAAAGAAAGAAAAAGAAAGAGAAAGAGAAATTGAGACACTGACTTGGCAATAGCTGGGTGTGGCCATATTTTGTCACATACCTGCTGGGGTAAACTCTGGTTTTGAGAAATGAGAGTAGAAATGATAACTTTTAAGATATTGACTTTATTGTAAAAGCAGTGATATCTGCTATTTTACTAGTGAATAAAACCCCCCTCCATGGTATTTTCTGAGGAGAGAAAGTAAATTGGAGACCACTTTTTAAAAAGTCGGAAAAACACATTTCCATTTCCTTATCCCCACCTTAAGCACTGAAACTGTTCCCTCCTTTGCAATGTCATTACTGATTTTCTTGTTTTAAATGTCAACATACCAAATTGTAACATATTATGTGAGTCAGACCCACATGTAAGTTGCCATAATAATGGCATAAAGGTTTAGAACAGTGGTTGGCAAACTCATTAGTCAACAGAGCCAAATATCAACAGTATAATGATTGAAATTTCTTTTGAGAGCCAGTTTTTTAAACGTAAACTGTATAGGCAGGTACATTGTTAACCTAATTAGGGTAGTCCTAAGCTGGCCTTTGCTAAAAACTCAAGGGGCCAAAGAGCCCCATGTGGCTCGTGAGCCGCAGTTTGCCGACCACTTGTTTAGAAGGTTATGGTAGTTTAACCTTTCACAATTTAGTAATAGTTACAAATGAAATGATAAAATAATAGTTCTGCATATCTTAAAGGGCCGTTATAAATTTAGAACAAAATCTGATTTCAAAATAGATTCCTTACATAGTTTGCTTTCATTATCATGACTCTGTGGTTCTAACTTTCTGAAAACAGCTTTCAGCAAGTTGAAAGGTCAGTTTGATTTCCAGGTAGTTCTTCAGAAACAGCCGTGTGACTGACACACAGAGACTAAATGGATGGAACAGGCCAGCCTTTTATTTATTATTTATTATTTATTTATTTATTTACACACACACACACACACACACACCCTTTCCACACTTTTATTGTAAAGCTCGGGAATAATTACACGGGTCTTCCATTGACAGCTCAGCAAACAAACCTCCAGGCCAGCCTTTTAGAGATCATCCATTTCCTACTGCTCCCAGCCAGGAAAGGACAAACTCCATTCTTGCCCTTTGTAAATTTGATTTGAGTTAAGGAAGCCCTGTTAATTCTAACAATTCAAGATATATGTCTCAACAATGCATCCTGAATCATGTATATCCCGTGCACACACGTGTGTGTGTGTGTGTGAAAGAGACGAATACATAGAGCGGGAGAACTTGGCTTTATGTTGTTTTTCAAGATTATTTCAAAGATGATAAACACAGTTGAGGCCACTAAGAGCTGAATTAGAAATATGTTAGTGAATATTTTTCTAACTCTGTTATTAATATAACTACTTGTAAGCTGTGCTAATAAAATCTGTTAAGAATTATAGAAGCTATATTTGAAACCTTCTCATGGGTGCTGTTTTGTTTTAAAACAACTGTGCCACAAACCAACATTAAAGTAGACAAACAGATCAGCAGTATACCACATTGATCAAAATAAGTAAAATCCTTTAACTGATTGAACTGGTACAAATAGATAAATGCTTGGCAACTAGGATCTGGTGTGTGTCTTGGTGAGTCCAAATCTACTGATTCAGTTAGTGGCTTTACTATTAGAAAGTAGCAAAGCTAGTGAAGAATAAGTAATAGGAATAAGTTGAAATAAATAAAGGATTTGTGATGTTAACTTGTTTTTGCTCATTTGCTTTGTAGTGTCCAGTATTCTCTTGATTTATGTGAATTAATATTATGCATTGATATTAATATTAATATTCAGCACCTTCAGAAGGAATGGGGAAGTTCTACATACTTAGTATTTTTTTTCTCCATTTAGTGAATCAACTAAATACAGACAGGGCATCTTTAAGAATCAGCCTCGGTGTCCTGTGGCCGAGCTGCACTCCTCTTAAACCAGGCAGCTGGACCTGAGCCACCAGCCCCACGGCCCCCAGTTGGTGAAAGTGTACCCAATTAAATTTTAATTGATGTTAAGCCACTTAAGTTGCTCAAAGTATTAGTTCCTGTAAGGTTCCTCCTTTTCATTTCTGTTTATTGTTTGTTTCTCTTTATTTCCTTTTCTTCACCTGGGAACAAAATGGTAGAGAAGAGAATATATTTTTTTAAATCTAAATTATTCCTACTATGAAAAAAAGAAAAAAAAAAAAAGAAAAAAAAAAGGTCTACTTGGTAAGAAACATTAAAAAAAAAAAAAAAAAAATCCCGCCCTGGCTGGTGTGGCTCAGTTGTTTGAGCATCATCCACTGGACCAAAAGGTTGCTGGTTGATTCCCGGTCAGGGCACATAACCAGAATGCGGGTTCAGTCCCCATTCGGGTACATGTGTGAGGCACCCAATAGATGTTTCTCACATCTGTGTTTCTCTTCCTCTCTTACCCACTCTCCCTTCCTCTCTAAAATCAATAAAACATTAAAAAAAGAACAAAAAAAATATCCCACAAACATTGAAGTACATTTTTTGCTCTTATCTGGAGGCATGAATTCTGTGTATTTTGCTTTTTCTAGATATGTCACTCAAGGCAAACATTTGAATGAGTTCAACTGAATTGTTGAATATTTATTGAAGGCCTTTCATGATATAAACCAAAGATTTATACATTTTTAGCCATTGCCTATCAGTTCAGTTTCATTGATCTCACACCGCAGTTCCTGAAATGTTCAGTGTTTGGAAAGCATCAGGAAAGTGAGCCTTTGTGGGTCAAACGAAACACCCGAGGCCTCAGAGTGCCGGGTAAGAACCAGAAGCTGAAGAATCTTAGATTCTCTTTGCTTGATGACTTGATACACCTTCTGTCCAGTTCTGACCACTGTTTTTGCTTAACAGGAAGCCTGTAGACCTGCAGAACTTGGCTCCTGGGACCCATCCACCATTTATAACTTTCAACAATGAAGTCAAAACGGATGTAAATAAGATTGAAGAATTTCTTGAAGAAGTCTTATGCCCTCCCAAGTGAGTATCAACGAAAAATGCATGGAGCCGAAACCGGTTTGGCTCAGCGGTGGAGCGTTGGTCTGCGGACTGAAAGGTCCCAGGTTCGATTCCGGTCAAGGGCATGTACATTGGTTGTGGGCACATCCCCAGTAGGGGGTGTGCAAAAGGCAGCTGGTCGATGTTTCTCTCTCATCGATGTTTCTAGCTCTCTATCTCTCTCCCTTCCTCTCTGTAAGAAAATCAATAAAACAAGAAAAAAGAAATCTTAAAAAAAAGGAAAAGAAAAATGCATGGAAATTCTTCCATTTCTTTAAAGCTTTGTCTTGATTGGTATTTGAGTTAAATTCTCACAGTGTTAAGTTGGAATGACTAGGACTTCTCTTCATTTATTGTAATTAATTCTACACAGATGTCAGCATTAGGTAGGAAGTTGGTGTATGTAGGTTTGGGGCATGTGAGATAGGTCAGGGAAGACTGGTTGTTTGAGGGACATTGGCTCCAAGTTGAAAGAGAAGTTTAGGGAGGAGAAGAGATGGGGAAAGGCAGCTTTAAACTGAGCCCAGCCAGGATGTGTGAGCAGGTGTGGTGCAGGCTGCTGGGGATTTCTCACAGGTCATTTCAAAGGGAACGTTATGAAGCTACCACCCAGGGGAATTGACTTTTTAGACCGGTCCCTGGGAATAACTTTGCATTTATGTACTTCTTTGAGGTGTTTGTTCTAGATCCCAGGTCCTACATGGTTGTTAACAGTTTTATAGTTCTATTTCCTATAATGTAAAGTACAGTTGTAGACTAGGTGAATTCTCATGATAATTAGCTAAGTTGCAGATAGGCAGTTTTGCATCATACTGTAATCTTGGCATTGTTTTAAAGTATTACTGAATTCTTTTAGGCTTTTCCAGTTTCATTATCTTCAAAACTGGAAAAAGAAAACAAAAAATCCCCCCCCCCCCCCAATCCATGCCTTTCTTGCTAGTTACCATCATTTATCTTCTATAACCAGATACATTTCCCAGAAATGGGGTTATTGAGTCAGAGGTTTCAAAATTAACTAATGACTCAATGTTCGTTCATTCACTCACTGTGCAAACAGTTATTGGGCAACAAAGCCCTGTGGACACAATAATGAATCAGACATAGTTCCTAAAGCACAAATATGGATGGTGGTAGTGCTGGTCATGGTTTGGGGAAGTGAGTGGATCAACTGTAACTGAAAAATAAATGATTAAATGGCAAAAAGGAAAGAGAGTGAGTGTAATCGGGGAAGGCTTTAGAGATGAATTGAATTAAACTTTAGTTTAAAAAAAGTGGCATTCAGCAGGTGAGGGAAGGAGTGGCAATCATTCTAGGCAGGAGAATAATTTTGAGTCAATAGTGTTTCTTTTGGAGACCTGACGGTATCTAACCCATCTTCCATTGAGAACAGAATTGGCCTGTTTAGCAATCTTGTACCAGCTTAAAATTTCATTTTCTTACTCCTGTATTATAAAAGCTTATCCTCTGCCTTCCTTCCTGTTTTTCTAAGAGCTTCAAACTTCTTTTACCTCTACTTATCAGGAGTCCAAACCTTCCTTCCATCCCCAGTCAAGTTTCCTCAGACCAACACTAATAAAACTGTACCTTGACTTTTCCTCCAGACCTGGTATATAAGCAGAATACCAATAAATCCAAACTGAGGTCTTTGTATTTGCAAAATGTAAATGGTAGGTTTATACATATCAGTAAGGAGCTGTTACGGCCATATATCCAACTTAGTAGAAATAACTCATGAAGTAATGTTGCATCAGAGAACCTACTAGATCCCTTTTTAATTCTTAAAAGTCTGTCGGCCCCGAGGGAAGTGCACATTTGTCTGCTTGTCCTCAGACAGCGATGAAAGTGATCCTCCTCTCCTGTAACTGTAGAGCGTGTACCAACATTAAATTATAAACAGCGACAGTTTGAATGGCTTGCCATCCGCTGTGAAGAAAACTGTGTTTTGTCTGAAGTGTTAAATGGGTAAATTCTCCCAAGAGAGTTGTTTTTAAAGTCAGTATGCTGATACCTTTATATACCATTTCAGTCAAATGGACATTTTCTTTCTTTCTTTTTTTTTTTTTAAAGGGAATAGGCTAATGTTGACTTGGTTTCTTGTCTTTTTTTTTTTTTTTTTTTTTAAATATATTTTATTGATTTTTAATAGAGAGAAAGGGAGAGAGATAGAGAGCTAGAAACATCGACCAGCTGCCTCTTGCACACCTCCTACCGGGGATGTGCCTGCAACCAAGGTACATGCCCTTGACCGGAACCGAACCTGGGACCTTTCAGTCCACAGACCGACGCTCTACCACTGAGCCAAACCGGCTTCGGCCAAATGGACATTTTCTTACATTTTCATATAGTTTTCTTCATCAACAGCAACAACAACAAAAGTAATTTTTATTAGACCTTCTTGTTGTTTTTCTCAGAGGAAATGGACATTAAGATAATAAATCTAATATCAACATATTCTGGTTTCTTGACATTGGTTTTTGAATTGGACCATGGAAATAAACATTTTCACTTTGCTTTTTATATATAGAAACTTCAGCCTCATTTTGTTTGGATGTATTCATAGAGATACATTAACCAGAAATAGTCTTTTCTTTCAGTTTAATTTAATTTAAAACTTGGAGATCTTTCTGTTATACAGGGTTCACAGTGTGCTAAATTCTCTCTAAGGGTAATTTCTTTGTTTTTATGTTGTAGCTTATAATCAAAAGAGAGTTTCTAAATAATTTTATAATTTGCTTAATTTAGAAAGGAGTGTTTTTTTTTGTTTTGTTTTGTTTTTTTAAGAACACAGTGGAAGGAATACACAGAAGATTAGATGAAGCCAAGAATCAGATCAGTGAATTAGAAGATTAGAAGATAGGGTAGAAAAAAATTACTCAGAGAACCAAAAAGAAAAACATGCAAAAACAAGAGAACAACTTAAGGAAACTATGGGACATCATAAAACATAAGAGTATTAACATTAAAGGTATGCCAGAAGAGAAAGAAGGGGAGTAAGAGATAGAGAACTTTTTTCAAGAAATAATGGCAGAAAACTCCATAACCAAGTGAAGAAAAAAGTCACACAGGATTAGAAGGCACAGAGAGTCCAAAGCAAGAAGAATGAAAGAATGAAAACAGACACATCATAAATAAAATGCCAAAAATTAAAGACAAAGAATCTTAAAGGCTGCCAAAGAAAGCAATTTGCTACCTGCAAAAGAGCTCCCATTAAACTCTCAGATGATTTCTCATCAGAAACTCTACAGGCCAGATGGGAATGCCATGAAGTATTAAAGGTCATTAAAAACAAGGATCTAAAATCAAGAATACTATTGTATATCCAGCAAGTTTATCATTCAAAATAGATGGTAAAATAAAGACCTTCCCAAACAATAAAGGGCTAAAGGAGGTTATCACCACCAAATCAGCACTGCAAGAAATTATAAAGGAACTGGTGTAATGAGAAGATGAGAGAGAGAGAGAGAGAGAGAGAGAGAGAGAGAGAGAGAAACATCTAGAAAGGAGTGTTTTTGATGTTGCTAATACCTCTGCTGTTATTAACTAACATTCAAGTACCATTATGTGCCTTGTGCACAGTGCATTATGGGTTATTTTGTGGATTATCTCAATCCTCTCAAAGACTTTATGAAGAAACCGAAGATGAGTAATCCAAACAATTTGTCCAAGTTTAACAGTGGCAGAGCTGACGTACTTACTTCCAAAGTCAGGTTTATGGAACTTCAAAAACCCATGTTTCTCCTATTGTCTTCTTTCCGATTCTCATTTCGTTGAGTTTGACTTTTATAAAAGAGGTAGAATGTGTCTTTAAGTGGGATTATGCTTTAAAGAGTACCAAATTGAAGGCTAGCTCGAGCTTAAAGGAAGGGTCGAAGAGAAATCCTAGAAATTTCCTTTACTCTGATGAGCAGGTTGGACCGAAGGTGGTTGTCAAACTAAATTGAATGAGTCCTTTTTAAAAAGCAGGTGAGGTTTAACTTCTGAGGAGCTTTTGTTTGTATGCATTGCAGCAGCATGTTTGGATTGGGAATTCCTTCCCTTCCGTGGGCAGGCGCACAGTGGTCTCTGCACGTAGAATTGTATTTCAAGGAGGACTAGGAGGAGGCAGGTTCCTGGGACTGGCATGCGTTCCTCTCCCTTCCCTTTATTGTCCGTGGCATTCCGGGACCGTCCTGCGCACTGTCACTTAGAACAGGTAGACCTTCAGACCTTAACTCTGGCTGATCCTCCTCACAAAATTGTAAGCCTTCTTGTTTCCAAATAGGATGAGGCGAAAAGGCAGAAGCGTTCTACACGCTGGTAAATGAAAATCTAGCATTTCTAATAAATGGTTTTGGCATTTGATGATAATGAGAACAGAGTGTTTTTATGTGAGCACTTCTGCTTTAGTTAGGATAAATATAAATACAGGCAAATGTCTGTTCCAGAGTTGTTTTGAATTTACAGACTAAGGGAACGCTTAAATCAAGCAGCTTTTGCTGGTCAGTGTAACTCTAGGCTTTAAGAAGAAGCTTTCTCTAAGAGGCGGAGCTTGAAGATGGCGACCGAACAGTCGGACTTGTTCTGACTCTGGTCCCAGAACAGATAAAAGTAACATCTGAGTCGCTCAGGGAGGGTTGATTGGCAGCTGAGGGGCAGCAGAGGTTTCAAGGAAGCTAGGCAGCGAACCGCTGGACAGGATTTCCAGCCGGTGGCCAACACTGCCACAGCGGCGGCCGCGACGGCCACGGCGGCAGAGGCAGCGGCGGCGGCGCTGTGAGAAAGGAGTGGCTTCTCTGAGGCCTGGAAAACCCACTGCGGAGAGGTCCATCCAGTAGCTGAGACGCCCGAGTTGGAGCTGGCGCGTGGATTCAAAGGAGTTCTTCGGTCACCTACGGAAAGGTCAGAATTTGCGGGGAAAGCCTGAGAGATCGCGGTCCCGCGGTGCCGGCAGCCACAGTAGCCGGGGAGTTCCGGCCCCGCCTCCATGCAGCGCCCGCAAAGCTGAGCCCTAAGAAGGCTGCAGCGACATCTAGTGCTGGGTTTGGCATAAGCTTCCCCAGAAGCGGGAATTTTTTTTTTTTTTTTTTTTTTTTTAAAAGCCAGGGGACACGGGACAGAGTGTTAAGAATCGCGGCTGTCCCGCCAAGGGCGGAACATCTGGACACCTCGGCGCCTGATCCCCTTCACCCCCTAGCTTCGGAATACCAGGGAAGAACAGCCTAGTTGGGCATATCCGGGGAATTTGCAGGGAGAAAGTGCCTCCCTGGAAACAAGGGATCGGAGCCAGAAGAGATAGTCTGGGAGCCAGCTGGCACCCTGCCAGCTAGAGCCATAGAGAAAGAAGGCCAGAGCAACCAAAAAGACTGGGGGGTCAAACCGGAAACACTGACACCTAAGAGCTGAATTACAAACTGCCCTTTTTTTTTTTTTTTTTTTTTTTTTCCCTTTCTTTTCTTTTGTCTTTTAATTAATCAAAAATAAATGGACACAAATATCTAAGATATAGTCTACTAAAAATTAAGGATTACCTTACAAAACTGAGGTGCAGTGGAAAGCTGGGAACTGCAAGACTGTCTGGTCCGAGAATCAGAAGTGCCAAATACATTAACTGAGGAAGTGAGTGACCAGTACTGGTCATTTTTATGCTAATTTTGCTATACTTTATTTTATTTTCATTTTTTACATCTTTTATTTAATTTTCATTTTTCATATCTTTTACTTAAGAAACAATTTTTTTTCTTTTTTCCTTACTTGATTTTACCTTTTCAATTATTACATTTTTCAATCTCTATCACTATTACTACTGCTATTTTGCAATTTTTTTTTTTTTTTTAAAAATTTTTATTTATTTTTTTTCTTTTCTTTTTTTTTCTCTCTCTAGTACCATTTTATTTTTTCTTTATTTTACATTGGGAGTAACCTTCATTCTATTTTAATCTCTACTATAGCATCATTCAACCCTATCTCAACTCAACCTTTACACTATCACTCTCTTACTAAACTTTACCCTTTAGTCTACAGTTTATCCTATCCCTTTCCGGCTTTAGTTTTTCCTCTATTCTCTCTCTATACCCCCTGCTAAAGCTCTCACTATACTTATAGACCTAAGTTCCAACCCCTGATCCAAGTGTATAAATACCAATCTCTGCACTATATTAACTAGTTAAAAAAAAAAAAAAAATCCATTCTCCCCTCTATCCTTTTCGCATTGTATGTGTGAAGGTTGATTATTGTGAATTTTTATGCCTTTTAGTGAAATTGTTATGCTTATTCCTGTATTGTTATTGTTGCTTTGTATTTTTTTTTTAAATCCTCTGTTTTTGTTTGTTTCTTTTACTTCTGTATATCATAGCCTTACTTAATAATAGTGGATATTGTAGTTTGTATTAATCTCCAAGTTTTGTTACTGGCATTGGCTGGGTCCAGAGGTTTTTCTACGGCAATTTTCTCCCCATATATATAGTTTGTTTCCCATTTCTCTTTTAGTTTGCTTCTTCTCTCTCTTTCTCTCTCTCTCTCTCCCTCTTCTTTTTTTCCCTGTTTTCCAACTTCATTTTGTCATTACTTTTTTTTCTTCTTCTTTTTCTATCTCTTTATCCCTCTTTTTTTTTTTAATTTACTTATTTTTTTTTTTTAATTCTAATTTTATTTTTTTTTTATTTTTCTTTATTTTATTTTTACCTTATTCCTTCTCTCCTATCCCCTAAGTTGCCTTTCTCTAGTGGTCACCTTTATTAGAGGTTATTAATATTGTAAATACATTCCTGTTAAGTGCCGCTTGTGTCGTACCTGGTAGTGTTGTATTTTGTACCTCAAAATCAACGCAGGAGAAGGAATACCACATAACCAGACATCCTGAAAAGAGAGGCCATGGGGAGACAAAAACATAGTCCGCACTTGAAAGAAAAGCAGGCATCACCAGAAAAGGAAGTAAACGAGCCAGAGGTAAGCAGCCTGCCAGAGCAAGAATTCAGAGTAATGATCATAGCATGGCTAAAAAGAATGGAAGAGAAATTTGACAAAAGCCAAGAAGAAATGAGAAAGAACCATGAGGAAATGAAGGAGAGCCATGAGGAACTGAAGAAGAACCAAGAAGAAATGAAAAGTGACATCGCTACCATGAAGAACTCAATAGAAAGCATCAAGAGTAGACTAGATGAAGCAGAGGACCGCATCAGTGAGCTAGAAGATAAGATGGAAAAAAATACCCAAGTAGAGCAACTCCTAGAAAAAAAGATTAAAAAGCAGGAGGAGAGCCTACGGGAGCTTTGGGACAAAACAAAACAAAATAATATTCGAATAATAGGGGTTCCAGAAGGAAAGGAAACTGAGGTAGACATGGAAAAAGTATTTCAAGAAATAATGACAGAAAACTTTCCTGAAATAGAAAAGAAAAAACCCACACAAATCCAAGATGCCCGCAGAGTCCCAAGCAAAATGAATCCCAGAAGACAGACTCCAAGGCACATTATAATTAAATTGGCAAACAACAACGACAAAGTAAGAATCTTAAAAGCAGCCAGAGAGAGACAGAAAGTTACATACAAAGGAACCCCCATCAGACTAGCAACTGATTTCTCAACAGAAACTTATCAGGCCAGAAGGGAATGGGATGAAATATACAAAGTCATGCAAAGGAAGGGTCTGAATCCAAGAATACTGTACCCAGCAAGGCTATCAATCAAAATTGAAGGGGAAATCAGGAGCTTCACAGACAAAAAAAGACTGAAGGAATTTATCTCCACCAAACCAGCAATGCAAGAAATGCTAAAGGGTCTACTGTAAAAATAAAGAAATAAGAAGTGAAGAAGGAACACGGGTATAGAATAAAAATGGCGTCAAATGAGTACCTATCAATAATAACCTTAAATGTAAATGGATTAAATGCTCCAATCAAAAGACATAGGGTAACAGATTGGATAAGAAAACAAGACCCATACATCTGTTGTCTACAAGAAACCCACCTCAGAAAAAGAGATGCACACAGACTGAGGGTGAAGGGATGGAAAAAAGTTTTCCAGGCAAATGGAAATGAAAAAAAAGCTGGGGTAGCAATACTTATATCTGACAAATTAGATCTCAGAGTGAAGGACATAACAAGAGATAATGAAGGTCACTTCATAATACTAAAGGGAACAATCCAACAAGAAGAAATAACCCTGGTAAATATATATGCACCCAATACAGGAGCAACCAAATACATTAAAAAACTGCTAGAGGACATTAAGGGAGAGATTAATAGCAATACAATCATAGTAGGAGATTTTAATACCCCACTGTCACCCTTCGACAAATCATCTAAACAAAAAATCAGCAAAGAAATATCAATCCTAAATGACTCACTAGACCAGATGGAATTAATTGACATCTTCAGGACACTCCACCCCAAAGCCACAGAATATACATTCTTCTCAAGTGCACATGGGACATTCTCAAAGATAGACCACATTTTGGGACATAGGCAAAGTCTCTTCAAATTCAAGAAGATAGAAATCATATCAAGTATCTTCTCAGACCATAATGGCATAAAACTGGAAATTAACTACAATAAAAATAATCCAAAGAAATCAAACACATGGAGACTAAACAGCTTGCTATTAAACAAGGACTGGGTTACCAGAGAAATCAAGGAAGAAATTAAAAACATCCTGGAAACAAATGACAATGAAAGCACAACAATCCAAAATCTTTGGGACACAGCAAAAGCAGTTTTGAGAGGGAAGTTCATATCCTTACAAGCCTATTGCAAAAAACTAGAAAAAATAGTAACAGATGATCTAACTCTACAACTCAAAGAGTTAGAAAAGGAGCAACAAGAAAAACCCAGTGTAAGCAGAAGGAAGGAAATAACAAAAATCAGAGCAGAGATAAACGACATAGAGACCAAAAAAACAATACATAAGATCAACAAAAGCAAGAGCTGGTTCTTTGAAAGAATAAACAAGATAGATGGACCTCTAGCCAGGCTAACCAAGAAACAAAGAGAGAGGACCCAAATAAACAAAATCAGAAATGAAAGAGGTGAAATAACAACAGACCCCACCGAAATACAACGGATTGTTACAAAATACTACGAACAACTCTATTCCAACAAACTGAACAACCTGGAGGAAATGGACATATTCCTAGAAAAATACAAACTTCCAAAACTCAATCAGGAAGAATCTAAAAATCTCAATAGACCAGTGACTTGGGAAGAAATTGAAACAGTCATCAAAAAGCTTCCAGCAAACAAAAGCCCAGGGCCAGATGGCTTCACAGGAGAGTTTTACCAAACATTCAAGGAAGAACTAAAACCTATCCTCCTCAGACTATTCCAAAAAATTCAAGAGGAAGGAACACTTCCAAACTCCTTCTATGAAGCCAGCATCACCCTAATACCAAAACCCGATAAAGACAACTCAATGAAAGAGAATTACAGGCCAATATCCCTCATGAACATAGATGCCAAAATCCTCAACAAAATTCTAGCAAATCGGCTCCAGCAGAGCATCACAAAGATCATACACCATGACCAAGTAGGATTTATACCAGGAATGCAAGGTTGGTACAATATCCGCAAATCTATAAACGTGATACATCACATAAACAAGTTGAAAGATAAAAATCATATAGTCATATCAATTGATGCAGAAAAAGCATTTGATAAAATCCAACACCCTTTCCTGATAAAAACTCTTAACAAGGTGGGAGTACATGGATCATACCTCAACGTAATAAAAGCTATATATGATAAACCCACAGCCAACATCATACTCAATGGGCAAAAACTAAAACCATTCCCTCTAAGAACAGGAACAAGACAGGGATGCCCACTATCGCCACTCCTCTTTGACATAGTACTGGAAGTACTAGCCATTGCAATTAGACAAGAGGAGGAAATAAAAGGCATCCAAATTGGAAAAGAAGAAGTAAAGTTATCCTTATTTGCAGACGACATGATATTGTATATAAAAAACCCAAAAGACTCCATTAAAAAACTAATTGGCTTAATAAATGAATTTGGCAATGTAGCAGGATACAAAATTAACACTAAGAAATCTATGGCATTTCTATACACCAACAGTGAGTTTATAGAAACAGAGACTAAAAAAGCAATTCCATTTACGATCGCACCAAAAAAATTAAGATACCTAGGAATAAACTTAACTAAGGAAGTAAAGGACCTATACGCGGAAAACTACACGACACTGAAAAAAGAAATAGAGGAAGATGTAAACAGATGGAAGAACATACCATGTTCATGGATTGGTAGAATCAACATCATCAAAATGTCCATACTTCCTAAAGCAATCTATAAGTTCAATGCACTCCCCATTAAAATACCAACGGCATATTTCACTGACCTAGAAAGAACTCTCCAAAAGTTCATTTGGAACAATAAAAGACCCCGAATAGCCACAGCAATCCTGAGAAAGAAGAGTAAAGTAGGAGGTATCTCAATACCAGACTTCAAACTGTATTACAAAGCCACTGTTCTCAAAACAGCCTGGTACTGGCACAAAAACAGACATATAGATCAATGGAATCGAATCGAGAACCCAGATATCAACCCAAATCACTATGCTCAATTAATATTTGACAAAGGAGGCACTAATATACAATGGAGTCAAGACAGTCTCTTCAATAAATGGTGTTGGGAAAATTGGACAGATACATGCAAAAGAATGAAACTAGATCACCAACTTACACCATACACAAAAATAAACTCAAAATGGATACAGGACTTAAACATCAGACGGGAAACCATAAAAATACTTGAAGCATCCACAGGCAACAAAATCTCAGACGTATGCCAAAAAAACTTCTTCACTGATACTACCCCTAGTGCAATGGAAGCTAAAGAGAAAATAAACAAATGGGACTTCATCAAAATAAAAAGCTTCTTTACAGCAAAAGAAACCATCAACAAAACAACAAGAAAGTCCACTGTGTGGGAGAACATATTTGCAAATGTTACCACTGATAAAGGTTTAATCTCCAACATCTACAAACAGCTTATACAACTAAATAAAAGGAAGATGAATGATCCAATTAAAAAATGGGCAATGGACCTAAATAGAATATTTTCAAAAGAAGACAGAAGGAAGGCCAAAAAGCACATGAAAACATGCTCAAAGTCACTAATTATCCGAGAGATGCAAATCAAAACAACAATGCGGTACCATCTCACACCTGTCAGAATGGCCAACATCAACAAATCAACAAACGACAAGTGTTGGCGAGGTTGCGGAGAAAAAGGAACCCTCGTGCACTGCTGGTGGGAATGTAGACTGGTGCAACCACTGTGGAGAACAGTGTGGAGTTTCCTCAAAAAACTGAAAATGGAACTCCCATTTGACCCAGTAATCCCACTTCTAGGAATATATCCCAAGAAACTTGAAACACCAATCAGAAAGGATATATGCACCCCTATGTTCATAGCAGCACAATCTACAATAGCCAGAATTTGGAAACAGCCTAAGTGTCCGTCAGCAGATGATTGGATCCAAAAACTTTGGTACATCTACACAATGGAATACTATGCTGCCATAAAAAAGAAGGATTTCTCATCATTTGCAGCATCCTGGATGGAATTGGAGAACATCATGCTGAGTGAAATAAGCCAATCAATGAAAGAGAAACACCACATGACCTCACTCATTTGTGGATAATAAAGAACATTATAATCTGGTGAACCATAAGATAGATATAGAGACAGTATATCAACAAGTAGACTGTCAAGTTACAGCGGGGACGGGAGGAAGATCTGGGGGAGATAATAAATCAACTGAAGGACTTGTATACATGCATATAAGTGCAACCAATGGACACAAAACTCTGGGGAGGGAAGGGTTGTGTGGGAGGGAGGGAGGGGGTAAAAAAAAAAAATCAATAAAATATATTAAAAAAATAAAGAAAAAAAAAAAAAAAAAAAAAAAAAAGAAGAAGCTTTCTCTTTTTTCTTCCATGGGGAAAGTGTTTATGTTTTTGTTTTTAGTTTCCCTTGCTTGAATGAAGGAACTACTTTGCCTCCTCCACCCCTGCCCAAAAAAGCTTTGAAACTTGGAATTTTAACTAAAGCAGGACTATGCACTTGGCTAACTTACTTATAAAAGGATAGAGAAAGCTAGATACTTTTTAAAAATGAGAAATACAGGTAATGAAAATTAAATTTATTTACCTGGATGATGAATATTCTTTTTTTTTTTTTTTAATATGTTTTTATTGATTTCAGAGAGGAAGGGAGAGAGTGTATTAGAAACATCAATGATGAGAGAATCATTGATCAGCTGCCTCCTGCACGCCCCCTACTGGAGTTTGAGACCACAACCTGAGCATGCGCCCTTGACTGGAATCCAACCCAGGACCCTTCAGTCCACAGGCTGATGCTCTATCCACTGAGCCAAACCAGTTAGGGCAACCTCTGATTTTCTAAATAAACTTTCTCTTATAAAAACAAAGTTAAATTTATAAGGATAATTTAATAAGCTGTATAACCAGACTTTATTCTTACATTAGTACGAAAAAGGAGAAAATATATGAAATCTTTCCTAAAATGATGGAAATATTATTAGGTAGTCTACCATTAATACAGAGTAAAGGACTAATCTAAAAGTCTAAATACCCTGGATGCTCAATCCATTCTATGGTTGACACATCGCTTTTATTAACTAGTTACCTTCCTTTTGTTAAATGTTAAAATGATTGTTACAATAATTGAAAATTGTTTTATCAAGCTATCTGCTAAAACTAATAATAATTGATGACTTACTAAAATCTAGTGATATGTTTTTAAATATATTTTTACTGATTTTAGAGAGGAAGGGAGAGAGATATAGAAGCATCAGTGATGAGAGAGAATTATTGATTGGCTGCTTCCTGCATACCCCTATTGGGAATCAAGCCCACAACCTGGGCATGTGCCCTGATGGGAATCAAACCATGACCTCCTGGTTCATAGGTCAATGCTCAACCACTGAGCACACTAGATGGGCTGATTTATGTTTTAACAACACTGCAACTGAGGAGAGGAAAAACGTGTGTTTTAGTTTGGGAAAACTTTTAATTTAGGACTTTGGGGCTGGAAAATAATTACTTTTAGGCAAAATGAAACATTGAGATGGTCTCTTGTAGCTGTAGTATTGTATGCACATGCACATAATGGTTTGTCTTGGAAGGCAAAAACAGGGCATGTTTAACCTGCTTTAGAGACAATGTTTTAAAAATTTTTTGATAGCATTTATTTCCGTATGAATAAGGATATGCTGATTGACAGTCCTTCATTCTTACCTATTCATCAAAACTGATCTCTAAGTGTATTCATATAGAAATGCTCATTACATCCCAGCACTTAGTACAATGCCTGACACATAATAGATAGTAATTAGAATAAGTACCCTCACCAGGGTTGCTCAGTGGATAGAGCATCAGCCTGCGGACTGAAGGGTCCCAAGTTTGATTCCAGTCAAGGGCTTGTACCTTGGATGTGGGCACATCCCCAGTAGGGGGCGTGTAGGAGGCAGCTGATGGATGTTTCTCTCTCATTGATGTTTCTAACTCTCTATCCCTCTCCCTTTCTGTAAAAAAATCAATAAAATATATTTTAAAAAAATAATTAGAATAAGTGATATGTATATATGAATAGTGAATATATACACGATCTGTAATGTAAGCCTGCCTTCCTGTAAGTTATTTTGAGAATTATGAAGTTTATTTCAGTAGAAAAAGTTGGTACAGCTAAATATTGGTTGGGGAAAAGAAGGCTAATTTTGGAAACTTGGCTAGAGAAGGACATAAATGTATTTGGGTAGGCACTTAGGTTTCTTGCACTATTTTTCTGTTGGAATGAGTCAATGAAGGTACTGTATTACCAGTGGTGAAAGCATTTAAGTTGGAAGTTGGTTGTTTTTGTAGTCAAGGGAAACCCAGGGATGCTGAAGAAGGAATTAACTGTTACAGCTCGGGCAGGGAAACAAAAAAAGTGTGTGTGTGGATAAGGTTTTCTATAGATAGGAGCAAAAAACAAAAATACGTAATATGTATATCTAAAAGCTCAGGAAAAATTAATTTACTCTAATTGCTCACTAAAAATACTTAAATAATTTTGTTTATAAGAGAAATCTTTAAGCTTAAAAATTGAGAGATATTGCCAAAACCGGTTTGGCTCAGTGGTAGAGCGTCTGTCTGTGGACTGAAAGGTCCCAGGTTCGATTCTGTTCAAGAGCATGTACATGGGTTGCAGGCACATCCCCGGTAGGGGGTGTGCAAGAAGCAGCTGGTCGATGTTTCTCTCTCATCGATGTTTCTAGCTCTCTCTCTCCCTTCCTCCTCTCTGTAAAATATCAATAATATATATATATATACATATATATATATATATTTTTTTTTTTTTTAATTGAGAGATATTAACAAAGAAAGCTGGAACATATAGATGTTCCATAGATATTTTCTATTCTTCTTGCCCATATAGTATACTGTGTCCAATTTTTATTTATTATTATTATTTTTAAAATTGATTTCAGAGAGCAAGGGAGAGAGATATAGAAACATCAATGATGAGAGAGAATTATTGATTGGCTGCCTCCTGCACGCCCCCTACTGAGGATTGAGCCTGCAACCCAGGCATATGCACTGACTGGGAATGAACCCAGGACCTTCAGTTCGCAGGCCGACACTATCCACTAAGCCAAATCAGCTAGGGCTACTGTGTCCAATTTTTAGAAAATATATTATTTCTTGCATTCAAAATAGTAAAGTGTAAAAAATATGACTATAAAACCTGACCTGAAACCACACCTTGCAATTGAAGTAAATATCTAAAAAATACCTCATCTTCCTTTTTAATTTTAAGAAAAGTGGTAAAAGAGTACCTTAAAATATATAAATAAATCTAAATTAGAGTTCAATATAAGGTATTTTTCTGAAAGCCCATTTTCCAGTGAAGTTTTGGAGGGCCTTTCCTAAAGTGGTCTGAATCTGAATTCCTTCAGCCCTGAGTCCCTAGAGCTGATGCAAGAGGAAAGAGCACCACTGTATGGGAGAACATATTTGCAAATGTTATCACTGATAAAGGTTTAATCTCCAACATATATATACAGCTTATACAACTAAATAAAAGGAAAATGAATGATCCAATTAAAAAAATGGGCAATGGACCTAAATAGAATATTTTCAAAAGAAGACAGAAGGAAGGCCAAAAGGCACATGAAAACATGCTCAAAGTCACTAATTATCCAAGAGATGCAAATCAAAACAACAATGCGGTACCATCTCACACCTGTCAGAATGGCCAACATCAACAAACGACAAGTGTTGGTGAGGTTGCAGAGAAAAAGGAACCCTCGTGCACTGCTGGTAGGAATGCAGACTGGTACAACCACTTTGGAGGACAGTATGGAGTTTCCTCAAAAAACTGAAAATGGAACTCCCATTTGACCCAGTAATCCCACTCCTAGGAATATATCCCAAGAAACTAGAAACACCAATCAGAAAGGATATATGCACCCCTATGTTCATAGCAGCACAATCTAGAATTTGGAAACAGCCTAGGTGCCCGTCAGCAGATGATTGGATCCAAAAACTAAGGTACATCTACACAATGGAATACTATGCTGCCACAAAAAAGAAGGAATTCTCATCATTTGCAGCAACCTGGATAGAATTAGAGAACATCATGCTGAGTGAAATAAGCCAGTCAATGAAAGAGAAATACCACATGACCTCACTCATTTATGGATAATAAAAGAACATTATAAACTGATGAACCAAAAGACAGGTATAAAGACAGTAAAGCAACAAGCAGACTGTCAAATTACAGTGGGGAGGGCAGGGAGATCTGGGGGAGATAAGAGATCAACCGAAGGACTTGTATGCATGCATATAAGTACAATCAATGGACACAAAACTCTGGGGAGGGAGGGTGTGTATGGGGGGGGGCACAAGGTTAAAATATGTACACATAATAATTTAATAAAAAAAAAAAAAAGAGGAAAGAGCAAAGTGTTAAACTTTTTACATCTACTTTCCAACTTGAGGAAAAAATATACGGGTATGTGTATTTTAAATGGAAATACGTAAAATACAATTTGTGTCATTTTTTAAAAGCTGTTGTATCACTTATAACTTCTCCAAGTTATTAGTAACAGCACGATTGAGCACTTGCTAGCGAAATTCCTGAGATTTTATTTTTTTGTTGCTCAGTGCCCCTTACAAAATGTAATATATGAGAGGCTTTGGAAAATCCTGAGTGTAGGGCGATCTGAAGTGAGTGATCTGCCTCTTGCTGTTTTGGTCCCTAACCCTCCGGATGGACAAGATGCTGACCAGCCTAGGCTTTTGCTGCCGCCAGGTTCTCTGGGCTGGCTCAGGGCACCACACACCAAGCACTGGTCTAGCGTCCTATTTAAGAAAGCTCTACAGCTGGAAGAGTGTGAATTTTTTACTTTATTTAATTGCTAATTCAGATATAGAATATTTCCATCATCACAGAAAGCTTCCTTAGCGCCGGGATCTCTTTCTAAAGTGCCATTGGCTGGCACAAGTCTCTGAACAAGTAGACAGTCTCCTCAGCGTTTTAGTTTGTAAAATGTAGGTGGAGGGCGGACACCTTTTGATTGTCAAGAATATTAATACGTGAACAAAAACACCGTGGAGAGCTTTGTTTCCTTTAAAAAAAAAAATCTTAAAAATATCCTAGAAAACTGGCGTGGCTCAATGGTTGAACGTCGATCTATGAACCAGGAGGTTGGGGTTCGGTTCCCAGTTAGGGCACATGCTGGAGGCAGCCAATTGGTGATTCTCTCTCATCATTGATGTTTCTATCTCTTCCCCTCCCTTCCTCTCAGAAATGAATAAAAATATATTTTTAAAAAATATCCTAGCCCTGGACTGTTTGGCTCAGTGGATAGAGCGTCGGCCTGTGGACTGGGGGGGTCCCGGGTTCGATTCCGGTCAAGGGCATGTACCTTGGTTGCGGGCACATCCCCAGGGGGGAATGTGCAAGAGGCAGCTAATTGATGTCTCTCTCTCATCCATGTTTCTGAGTCTTTATCCCTCTCTTTTCCTCTCCATAAAAAGTCAATAAAATACATTTAAAAAAATATTTTTTTAAAAAACCCTACTTTTTATAAAAAAAAAAATTCTAGAAAACAGATTATGGTATTTTTCAGAGTAATAGTAACTGTTAAAAGATGTCTAGGAACTACTAGCACAATGACTTGTTGATTGAGGGGATTTATGCTGATGTATCTTTGGAGGATCTTTAATACATTATCACTTTTCCATTTAGGTACTTAAAGCTTTCGCCAAAGCACCCAGAATCAAATACTGCTGGAATGGACATCTTTGCCAAGTTCTCTGCATATATTAAGAATTCAAGGCCAGAGGCTAATGAAGGTAAAAAGAATGTTTGGATTATCACTGCACAAAAACAACACCCCTATTATGAGGATGATTATAAATGAATACTTTGGGATCCAGACATTCGAATATGTGTTAAAAACTGGCTTTTCCAGTTGATCAGAGATTTGAGGAAAACCAGGTTAAGTCCTTAAATTGCTGTTTTCCTGTGTTTCTAGCTTGTGGGACAGTACTTAGCAGTATAGTAGGTGTGTAGTAAAATGTTTATTGAGAGAATTTGTTCTCATATTGTGTGAAGGGAGCTATGCAAAGAACTAACGGCATATCAAAAACAATGGGTTGGTGGAGCTTAATTTAAACCATTACTAAATCTTGTTTATTGTTAGGGGCCAGCATTCTAAAATCAGCCCCAGTGGATTTTGGATTTTTGTGCTAATTACTCTTACAGAGCAATTTTTGGATTTGCTCTAAGATAGCCTTTAGACTCACCAGCCTTCCAAATTTGTCTGCATCCTAAAAGTAGGATTTTACTTTCAAGTCACATTTTCATGGTGAGAATGGTTTAGGTAATAAGGATGTGATTTTATTTTATTTATTAAAGGACACTCTCATTATTTCATTCACCAAAGTTATATTTGGTATATCGGAGGAAGGGTCCTTTTGTGTGTTCTGTTTTTCTCCATTTTTTAAAAATTGAATTTTAGAGAGAGAGGAAGGGAATCATTATTGGGGGGAGGAGAGAGAGAAGAGAGAGAGAGAGAGAGAGAGAGAGAGAGAGAGAGAGAGAGAGAGAGAGAGAGAGAGAGAGAAACATTGATGTGAGAGTGAATCAGCTGGCTGCCTCTGAATGGCTGTTTCCCAGATGCTCCCTATGGGGATCAAGCCTGCAACTCAGGCATGTGTCCTGATCAGAATCAAACTGTCAGCCCTTCAGAGCACGGGAGATGCCCAAGCAACTGAGCCACACCGGCTGGGCTGAAAGAGGTCCCGTTTAATGAACCTGTTTAACCATACCATTCACTGATTTCCCTTTCTCTTCCCTTTGGGATGTTAAGAAAACTGTATAGGGAGATCATTCGTATTTAATTAAGACTTACAACAATAACCAAAAAGCTAGCTCCTAAAGATTTTAATCATCCTTTTAATTTTTGTTTTTATTTATTGATTTGATTTTGTTCCACTTATTTCTGCATTCATTGGTTGATTCTTGTGCCCTGGCTGGGGATGGAACCAGCAACCTTTGTGTATCAGGCTGACACCTTAACCAACTGAGCTACCTGGTCAGGGACTCCGCCATTGTGTTACAGGGCGGAAACGTCCTGCCTGCGGGCAAAGGCCCAGGAGGCCATTTGGTCGGGCCCTGCCCAGGCCTTAGGGGTGAGTAACATTTAACAGATGTGGGCGAGTGCTGGGGCCTGGCTTACATCTATTAAATGTGCTCGAGAGGCTGTCTTGGTTTGACCAAATACAACAGGCTACTTTTTTAAGTTGATGATTTTGTATGGCCCAAGGATAATTTTATAAATATCCAAATGACCCTTGGCAGAACAAAGGTTCCTCACCCCTATAGACTGTTGAATTTTTTAAATATATATTTTCCTATTTAAAAAAAGAAATATCTGATATTTAAATATATAATATATATATTTGTGTGCTTTTTGAATAAAAAGCTGTTTGTGTCACTAATGACCTCTCAAAGTAGGAAAACTTTGTAACAACACAACAGAGCACTTGTTAGCAAGATTCCTGACATCTTATTTCTCTGCTGTTAGGGACACCCTTACAAAGTTAACATGTGGGAGGAACTTCCGAGTGCAGGGCGATCTGAAGTGAGTGATCTGCCTCTTGCTGTTATTTTGTCCCTAACCCTGTGGATGCCCTAGAGGGGTTCTTTTGGGTAGGAGTTTATGGCAGCAAATGGCCAAGAATACGAAAGTGGCGTGGGGTGGGGATCAGGGCTGGTTAAGCAGGAATAACATTTTTAAAAACATTGAAACAGTTGCTAATTTCCTTATCACTTGGACAGATTTCCAAGCTTTTCAGGCTTCAGGCTCTTAAAAAGTTATTATTAAAATATAAAATGCTGCATTTTATAAATTAGTGTTGAATTTCAGTGGTTTCTGGGATAATATTCACTGCATGAGATGTTTTTCCACAGAGAAGGAGCAGGGGGAGAAGGCGAGTGCTCGGGCCTGGCTTGCATCTATTAAATGTGGTAAATGTGTTCGAGAGGCTGTCTTGGTTTGGGAGCAGCTCTCCTTAGTAATTGGCTTTTTTTTTCGGAGTAGGTATTGTTTCTGTCTGAGCATTTTATACACGAAGCAAACGGTTCCACCGGAGCACGTTCTGTCCACAGTGTCCGTTCTGTTCTACCTTTTCCTTTCATAAAACTGTCTTGCTGCATAGTTCTTTGAACTCTCTTAGTTAATCATAATCTTTTTATTTCTCTCTGTGGCTTTTGGAAGCTGGGAGTGGTTGGATTTCTTTTGACACTTGGTGGGGAGGAGAGGGGGAAAATGTGTCTGCTGAAAAACATTGCTTTGGTGGATGGGGTTGAGTGAGTCATTTAAGTATAGCTTTGTATTCTATTTTTCCCTATCAATTGGTTACTGTCTTAAGTAGCCACCTATGCTTACTGACTGTCCTTAGAATTCTGTAACTGATAAGAACAAACAACAGTGGATTACACTGTGCATAACTGAGAAGGCCTTATATTAAATTACCTATTGGTAAATAAGAATTCCAGTTGCCAAGCAACTTTTCCCCACAGGGGCCTGTCACGGCCATGAGACTTTAGAAAACAATGTCCCAAATAATTTTGTACCTTAATTGGTCTCCCTTATGCATATTTGTTGCAAGTCTCTTATCTTTCTCACCCAATTAAATGCCTTAAATAAGCCTAGGAAATGAATGATCCAACTTCTTTTCTCCAAACAATGAACAACTTAGAGATGGATTTGTTATTTTATATGGTAAGTCAGAATAGGCAGATCTTTGATTCGTCTTACCAGCCTGTTAAATATTTTATAAACTAATATTTTACAAAGCTTTGGACAATGTTAAGACCTCATTCAAAGTAAGGGATCAAATGCCTAGATGCTACAGTATTTTAGGTTGGGGCCCAAATTAAACATAAGATCTAAAGAATAAAATAAAGGGAAACACTGCAGATAGATAGAAAATAGATAGATAGAGAGGAGGGGGGCAGAGAGAGAGATAGGTAAAATATATAATTCTTTTGGTAACACGTCCAAGTTGATTGGGAGTACGAGTTTGTGAGATGTTTTGAAGCATTAAAGGAGATTAATGAGTAATTCCTTTTACGGGGATGGGTTAGGTACGACCTGTCCCAAATCTGTTTAAACCTCAGTTAATTTATATAATTTATTAAGCCCACAAATATAACTAATGGATAATTTATTAGTCTGTTTGGTATTCATAATATTCGTCATTTCCCTGAATTTACTAGTGATGAAAATCTGTCATTATATGCTCTGAAGCATATTCCTTAGTGTCCAAATTCCTATTTTTAAATTCCTAATCTTTAGGTTCTAATTAATTCCTTTTTATTCAAGACTCATTCTCCTTCCCTTCCTCTTGTTCTCTCTGGAAACGTGGAATCAGAGGATGCTTGCTAATCATTGTAGCTATGAAACTGCATTATTTATTTAATCATCTTTAAATACGCACTACTTCTCTTGTTTTCCTCTAATGTTACCTAGTCTTTAAAAATTGTTTATGTCAGATTACCCTTTATTTAAACTAGCAGGAGATTTAAAATATAGTTTTATCCATGTAAGCGTTCATAATTTGTGTTTTCTTCTTTGTGAATTGTATTGTTTTCTGCAACAGTTAGGGGCTTGTTACATTTAATGGTTTCTGCCTTATGTTTATTCATCTGAGTTATGCAGGTAATAGAGTATGCCTGCTTATTTAAAAAGGTCAAGTAGTATAAATATAATTTAATAAAATTCCAGTGCTCCTTAATGACATTATGTAACATCTTCCCCAACAGTATACATCCTCTTTTCTATGTAATTTTGCCAAGTACATAAGTGTGCATTTATATTTTACATTATACAGTTGTCTTTTTCACATATTATGTGGTAGAAGTTCTTTAAAATATCGAACTTTACTTCATTTTCTAAGAAAAGCTGCTTAATATTTCATAACATGGAGTTTTAACCACTTCTTTGTTGGTAGACATTGAGATTGCCTTTTTTTCCATTATAACAATGCTGCCTTATACTAGATTCCAAATAGGTTAAAATGTTTTCTTCTCCAAAAGTGTATACCAGTTAATACTTCCACTTACGTGAGAGTATTCATTTCCCCATACTTCTGACCCTGGTGTGTGCATGTGTGCTAATCTTAAATTTTGTTGTGTTCTCTTAGGCAAAAAAGATTGTTTTGATTTCCATAATTAATTTAAAACTGACTGTATGGCTTCTATTTATTTATTTATTTATTTATTTTAACATATTTTTATTGATTTTTTTACAGAGAGGAAAGGAGAGAGATAGAGAGCTAGAAACGTCGATGAGAGAGAAACATCGACCAGCTGCCTCTTGCAAACCCCCCACCGGGGATGTGCCCGCAACCAACGTACATGCCCCTGACCGGAATCGAACCCGGGACCTTTCAGTCCGCAGACCGACGCTCTACCTCTGAGCCAAACCGGTTTCGGCTATTTATTTTTCTGAGAGCTTTTGAAAGACCTTTTTAGAGAGGTTAGTGTTACTACAGCATGAGTATTGGAGAACAATAGTGCTCCTTAATAATTACAAAAGTCAAGGAGCTGCTTTCTGGTGGTTAGCTACTGCCCTCTAGTGGTTAATCTTTACATTTTCTTTATTTCAACTTCAAATTCCTTTGTGATGGTTTGTCTTTAAAACTTGTTCATTAAATGATGCTGTTTAATGTCTTTCGATACTTCTATTTTTCTTTATTTTGTTGGCCATTCATTATATTGCTACTTAAAAGTTATAGCAAACTAATTCAGCATTCTTTGTGTTTACTAATAAACTTTTTATTCTGACATTTTTAACTTTGAAAAATTACCCAACATGCCGGGACCGGTTTGGCTCAGTGGATAGAGCGTCTGCCTGCGGACTGAAAGGTCCCGGGTTCGATTCCAGGCAAGGGCATGTACCTGGTTGCGGGCACATCCCCAGTAGGGGGCGTGCAAGAGGCAGCTGATCCATGATTCTCTCTCATCGATGTTTCTGACTCTATCCCTCTCTCTTCCTCTCTGTGAATAAATCAATAAAATATATTTAAAAAAAAAAAAAGAAAAGAAAAATGACCCAACATTCTAGTCAGGCACCCCAATTGAACTTGATTGCAGGAGCTGTGCGATTGCAGGACCTGTGCTAAGTCCAAAATTATAGAAAGAACAATAATTGTAAAGTTTTGTTACCTTAATTTTAGTTCGTGCCTTACATCTGGGATTCTAAGCATCGTATGATATAAACCTTAAACTTAAGATATTTTATTTTCTATTGGATACATTTGAAAATTAATTCATAAAAAGGATTGATTTAGAATAGGTTGAAGATTAATAACTTGCTCAAACTTACCCTACCACTCAAGTCCATTTGAGACATTATTTCAATGTTTAAATCCAGGCAGTATTATCTTACTGGCCATGCTTCTGTTCATTGTAATCATACAAGGAAGAAGTTCGTGATTTAGTGGACTATTAGTTTAATATAAACCAGCCCTGAGTTTAAAATGTAAATGTTTTAAAGTGTAATAGTAATAGAGAGTACCTGTATCAAGGACTGAACATAACTAACATAATTCAATAATAACTATTGAATTGATTGGGGTGACAAGATTAAACAGGGTTAGATGCACACATCCACACAACACATCATCTGTACACTGTATTGTGTGTTCACCATACCAAGTCAAGTCTCCTTCAGTCACCATCTATCCCCCCTGTACCTGGTAGTCACCATGCTAATACATTTTCTAAAAGCATATTATAAACTACAAGATATTCAATGATTAGATATTGCCTTTTTTTGCATTTAAGATTTTTTTGTGTGCAGACTGTTATTTTTAGCTATCATGGAAATTTAGACAATTATAATCATTATCCCAATTATTTTTATTGTGGTAAAATTGGTTTGTAACATTGCATTAGTTTTCAGATGTACAACATAATTTGATCATGTGTGTGCTATAGTCACCACAGTAATTCTAGTTTCCCCCTTCACCAGTTTTGCCCACTCCCCCACCTCCTTTCCCTCTGATAACCATCCATGTATTCTCTGTTTCTGGGAGTTTTGTTTGTCTATTTGTTTTGCTCTTTAAATTCTACATAACAAGTTAAATAATACGTACCTCAGTGACACTGTGGGTTCTGTTCCAGGTCACTGCAGTGAAGCGAGTGTCTCAGTAAATCGAGTCACATGGATTGTTGGTTTCCTAGTACATGCAAAAGTTATGTTCCTGCTATAATCTAATAAGGGCATGAGTCTTGTATGAATCATAATCTTTTTGCAGTGGAGGGTCTTGACTCCAAGTTGGTGGCTGGCTGATCAGGGTGGTGGTGGCTGCAGGCTGAGGGGTGGGGCTGTGGCAGTTTCTTAAAAGAAGAGCAGTGGAGTCTGCCTCCTTTCCTGGGCGGTGCTCTGTAGTATGCGATGCTGATCGATGGCATATTACCCACAATAGAACTTCTTTCGGAATTAGTCAGGGCTCAAACCTGCTGCTGCTGTTTGAACCGAGTTCACGCAGCATTCTAAATCCTTTGTTGTCACTTCAGCAATCTTCACAGCATCTCCACCAGCAGATCTCATCTCGGCAAACCGCTTCTCTGCTCCTGTGTTCGCACAACCCCTCATCCATTTTAAGCTTATCTGAGGTTGCAGTGATTCAGCTACATCTTCAGGCTCCACTTCTAATTCTGGTTCTCTTGCCGTTTCCTCCACATCTGCAGCCACTTCCTCCACTGAAGTCTTGAACCCCTCAGGGTCATGCATGGGGGCTGAAACCCACCGCTCCCACCTGTTAGTGGTGATGTTTCACCTCTTCCCATGACACATGAATGTGCTTAATGGCCCCAGAATGGTGACTCCTGTCAGAGGTTTTCAGATCCATCAAAGGAAGCACTATTTACAGCAGCGATGGCTTCACAAAGTGTATTTCTTAAATAAGACTTGAAAATCAGAATTGCTCCTTGACCCATGGGCTGCAGAACGTCAAGATTTTTCCTTTGCGTGAATTCTCAGCTTGGCTAATTGTTTGGCACAAGAGGCCTGGCCTGGCATTTGGCCTACCTTGGCTTTCAACATGCCTTCCCCATGAGCTCAATCATTTGTAGCTTTCGATTTAAAGTGAGAAATAATGTGATTCTTCCTTTCACTGAACACTCAGAGGCCATTGTAGAGTTTTTGATTGGCCTGTGTCCATATTGTTGGTCTCAGGGAATAGGGAGGCCCGAGGAGAAGGAGAGAGATGGGGGAATGAATGGCCTGTCAGTGGAACAGTCAGAACACACACAATATTGATTGATTAAATTCAGTTTGATATGGGTGTGTTTTGTGGTGCCCCTAAATATTTACAATAGTACCATCAAAGATCATGGATCAGGTATCACCATAACGAATACAGTAATTATGAAAAAGTTTGAAATTTTGCAAAAATTACCAAAAATTTAATGGAGAGACATGAAGTGCACTGAACCCTGCCAGTGTGGCTCAATGGTTGAGCATTGACCTATTAACCACATTCGATTCCTGGTCAGGGCACATGCTAGGGTTTTGGGCTCGATCCCCAGTAGGGGATATGCAGGAAGCAGCCGATCAAGGATTCTCTCTCTTTATTGATGTTTTTCTCTCTATCCCTCTCCCTCTCTTTGAAATAAATTAAAATATTTTTTTAGAAAAGAAAAATGTCATTGATAAACTTTGCTCAACACAAGTTGCCACAAACCTTTAATTTGTAAAGAACAGAGTATCTGTGAAGCACAGTAAAGCAAACTCGCTCCGATGAGGTGTCTGCACTTGTCTTTGTCTGACTTGTTTCAGTATAAAGACCATCATTCCTTTTAGCCATGTCTGTTGTCTGAACTACCTGAAGGGACCAAGGGATGGGCAGGTGGGAGCATTTTGGAAGAAAAAGTGTTGTGTTAGGATATATTTATGTTGCTGGTAAAATATCTAATAGGCAGCATGTGAAACTTTGCCTTTTCCCATAACAGATCCAACTTTATTCAGATTTACAGCTAACTAAGTTGTCAACTCATAATATTTAACTTTCTTTTACAACCAGTACTGTAATCATTTGTGTAAGTTTATATATTCTGGGAGTGGGGGTGAAGGTGGGTTGGGAAGGTTAAGGTTAGGAAAGGATGAGAGAGGATCTGTCTATATTTATTCCCTATTCCTTTCTAACGATGTCCCCACCTCCTCGCTAATACAGTTACTAACTTACTTTCCAGATACACAGGGTTGGCTCTGTCCCACTTCTCTCTCAATCACGACAATTATAGCATCTTAATCTATTTGCCTAGAGACACCCTCACGTCAGCTCTAATCTGATCTCTGTTTTTCATGTTATATGCAAGATGCTATTCTTGGCTTCCTGTGTAATATTAGTACAAAAACTCCAGGTTTTTTGCTCAGATTGTTTGCCGTGGGGTTTAACAACACATTTTGTGATGAAAAATCCAAATGTTCTTAGGAGAGTAGGACTTAAAATTGAGAGTAAAAAATCTGTTTCAGCAGGATTTTCTTCCCTAGAATTGAACTAATAGGTTTGTTTCTCACCAATCTTTCCAGTTTATTTTTAAAAATATGTTTTTATTGATTTTAGAGAAGAAGGGAGAAGGAGAGAGAGAGAGAAACATCAATGATCAGAATCATTGGGGGGCTGCCTCCTGCACACCCTGTACTGGGGAATGAGCCTGCAAACCAGGTATGTGCTTTTGGCTGGAATAGAACTCAGGACCCTTCAGTCCACAGGCTGACACTGTTCACTGAGCCAGACCAGCTAGGGCCAATCTTTCTGGTTTAAACATCAACTATGCTATGTGTTCATATGTGGGCTATTGAGCCATTAACAAGATTTTACAGATACCACTGTCTGAAACCGCCATGCTTGTTTTTGTATTTATCTGCACAAACTTGTTTGACCTCCCGCCTCCGCCCCATGTAAGTAAACCCAGGACAGGCACCTTGTCTGCTCTGTTCTCTGTGCTTTGAGTCAGAGCGAGCATTGACAGCTGCTGACTGAAAGAGGAATGCTTCTGCTTTGGGGGTTTGGTGGGCTCCCTTCTTACAGTGCTCCCCTCTCTCACAGCCTTGGAGCGGGGTCTGTTGAAGACACTGCAGAAACTGGATGAGTATCTGAACTCTCCCCTCCCTGACGAAATCGATGAGAACAGCATGGAGGACATCAAGTGTTCCACACGCAAATTTCTGGATGGCAATGAAATGACATTGGCCGATTGCAACCTGCTGCCCAAGCTGCACATTGTGAAGGTAGGCCTGTGGGTGGCGTCTCATTGCCACTGACCTCGTCAGCTGTGTACAAGGCAGCACTTCCTTCATGTGTAAACTTCTCTCATCTTCTGACATGTAGGAAACCCCTCCACCCCCAATAGTATAATTTAACGCCGCTTAGGCCTTGTACGTCATAGAGTTAATGAAAAGGAAATTATGTCTGAAAATTGAGGTGTGTGAGAAAGAGTGATATTATTGTACATTTTTCTC
This sequence comes from Pipistrellus hanaki, assembly GCF_964339955.1. NCBI lineage: Eukaryota > Metazoa > Chordata > Mammalia > Chiroptera > Vespertilionidae > Pipistrellus > Pipistrellus hanaki. The sequence continues at coordinate 186,350,939 of NC_140504.1, read as the reverse complement.
TGACTGCATAAAAATTCAGAGATGTAACTTTGGATTGGAGTTGCTAACTAACATATAATCAGATTCTGCTCTGTGATCACCTGGCTTTTTCTTTGTTTCTTCTTTTTTTTCTTTTTTCTTTATTTCAGAGAGAAAGGGAGAAGGAAAGTGAGAGAAACATCAGTGATAAGAGAGAATCATTGATTGGCTGCCTTCTGAATGCTCTCCACTGGGGATTGAACCAGCAACACAGGCATATGCCCTTGGCTGGAATTGAACCTGGGACTTGTCAGTCCACAGGTCGACACTCTATCCATTGAGCCAAACCAGCTAGGGCACTTGGCTTTTTCTGTTCAAGGGAAACATGCTTATTGAGCATTTACTGAATGAGACACTGCTGAATAGAATAGTAATAAACACTAGTTGTGCAGTAAAGATTGAGATAGAGAAACACAGATCTAAAATAGTGAGTGTGGCCGAAACCGGTTTGGCTCAATGGATAGAGCGTCAGCCTGTGGACTGAAAGGTCCCGGGTTTGATTTCAGTCAAGGGCACGTACCTTGGTTGCGGGCACATCCCTGGTAGGGGGTGTGCAAGACGCAGCTGATCGATGATTCTCTCTCATCAATGTTTCTAACTCTCTATCCCTCTCTTCCTCTCTGTAAAAAAATCAATAATATATATATATATATTAAATAAATAAATAAATAAATAAATAAATAAATAAATAAATAAATAAAATAGTGAGTGTGTGTTTTACGTATCTGCCCAGGGATTTTCCGTGGCCGTCTCCCTGGATGGCCAGAGCAGGTGTTTGCGGTCAGTGTCACACTTTTGAATCTGTGTAGTTTGCAGTTCTCGTCATTATTAAAACTAGAGGCCGGGTGCACGAAATTCGGGCACTATATGGGGGGGCGGGGGATGACGGAGAAGCTCCCCTCAGCCTGGCCTGCACCCCCTTGCAGTCTGGGACCCTGCAGGGGATGTCTGCCTGCTGGCTTAGGCCCACTTCTCAGTCAGACATCCCTCTCCCTTCACTCCTATTGCCCGCCTGCTTGCTCTCGGCTCACTGCCCCTTAGTGCTGCCTCGGAGGCAGGAGAGACTCCCGCACTCCCGCTGTGCTCACTTCTGGCTGAGTGGCGCTCTGACCACCATGGGGAAGCTCCTACACTGAGCATCTGTCCCCTGGCGTCAGTGCACGGCATAGCAACCAGGTGTTCCACTGCTTGGTCTATTTGCATATTGGCCTTTTATTAGATAGGAGTCTAGTTAGATTGAAGGTGGCTTCTAACTTCATTCTCCCCCCTCTCTGGTGAAATTGATAGAATTGTATAGAGGACATTAAGCTTTCTTTCCAATGGAAGTTCTCAGAGTTTCACAAACTCAGTTTTCCTTAAAATGTAGAGATGTTTCTGGTTAAACATGGAAAATAAATGTTAACTTTTGATCTCTTTGTCTTTCAGGTGGTGGCCAAAAAATACCGCAACTTTGATATTCCAAAAAGAATGACCGGCATCTGGAGATACTTAACGAATGCTTACAGTAGGGACGAGTTCACCAACACCTGCCCCAGTGACAAGGAGGTGGAAATAGCATATAACGATGTAGCCAAGAGACTGACCAAGTAAATAGCACTCACAAGAGAGGCCTTCACACCGCTTCCCGGTTAAGAACATGCTTTTTCTAACAGACTGCTCCTCTCCCTATAAAATAGACATTTTATTTTGCATGGACATGGCAGTTATTCAAGTTTAGGATAAAGGATAGATCAGTAGCTATCTTTAAACATACACTCCTAAGCAGTATTATTTTAAAATTATTTTGCCCTCCTACCTCCCCTCCCCTATACCCTCCTCTCTTCTAATTTGGAGGCCGCTCATCACACACTTTTACTTTAGAGGTGGTTTCCTATCTCCAGAGCTCTCCCTGTTTTGTCCTTTCACTGTGTACAGACGGCAGGACTTGTGAGGTTCAGTGTTTAACTGTTAGTGACCATGACCTCATCGGTCAGCCCCAAACTGGTGCATAATGCGTGATACAAGGGATATTTATGTATTTTTGGAATTTTATGATATTTAGTAAGAGTCTATGAAAGGATTGCTACTGTATCAAAACCTCTGTTCAGTTCAGTCCATCCCGGAGATGTGCTCACGGCGTCACCACCAGAGGAGAGGGCCTCCCGCAGAAAGGCACTACAGACTTCGCTGTTCTCTTTTGTACAAGGATCTTCACTTTTCCTGAAAGCATTTATTCTTACACCAGTGATAACATCTGACACATGTAGAAGCTAACGGTTTAGAGCAGTGTTTTTCAACCTTTTTTGGGCAAAGGCACACTTGTTTCATGAAAAAAATCACGAGGCACACCACCATTAGAAAATGTTAAAAAATTTAACTCTGTGCCTATATTGACTATATATAAAGTAATTCTCTTGAATAGGAATCAAATAAACACAAAGAAAGTATTTTATAATTACTTTATTATGAAATATTAAGTAAACAAAATAGTGAAAAATTATAAAATTCTTGTCTTGTCTGCACCTACGGCACACCAGGCAACATCTCGTGGCACACTAGTGAAAAACGCTGGTTTAGAGAGAGGGGTAATATTCTCAGTCTTTTTTGAGCATTTTGGGCACCTGGTATCTGTCTGAGCGTGGCGTTTGCTGACGGACTGTGCCCATGTGGAACATCATTGCTCTCTTTATTTTTAACGCTCCTTGTTAGGTCAGCGTAGATCTTGCTGTTTGTAGATTTTTTTGAGCAACACTACATAAACTAATACTTAGTTGACTTAGCTCTAGCAGTATACAACGAATAGTAATGTAAACATTAACACAGAAATTAAGGTTTGTCAAAATATCAAGTAGAATTTTGTTTCTAAAGCTTATTTAATGTGGGAAACCAAAACACACCCATTCTCCATCCTATATTGAAAATAAGTCAAAGCACAGACTAGCAGGTGTTCCATCCCACCCCCATTTCCTGTGAGACCGCGGGCTCGCCCTTTCGGACTAAATCACAGTTGCTCTGGTGAGTGCGTATTCCCAGCAGCTTTTCCTAACGTCGGCCATTGCCTTCCATTAAATTTTTCCACACGTTGAGGAAAGCAGTCTGCATGTTTGTTTCTTAAATTGAAGTTCTAAAGCAGAATTATTTGTGCTCTAACAGGGAGGATGAACTTAGTGGAAACAAAATGAGTTTGCTGTGTATTTACTCATTTTTTTTTTTTTTTTAAATTGGACTTTGTAGCTACTACTCCAAAGATGGGGTTGTTACTAGAAAACTTTCAGTAAATTTTTTTTTTTTTAACCTAACCTGTTTAAGAAGTGCTATTTCTCAGAGGCTGTTTTTGGAAATTTTAGTATATTGCTTTAAAAGGCAATGATTTCCTCCCTTTGACATGCTAACATTTAGTAAGCACTGGCTTTATGGAAGCAACCTGATTTTTATAAGCACACTGCATTTTTTTTTTTTTTTAACCTCCCAGTAATTAGTACAAAAAGATAAGTAAAGCTCCATATTGTATCCCTTTGGCTCAGGGAGATAAAATTCTTTATTGCCGATCAAAAGTTTGAGCACCCATCTTTTGTGTAATTAATATTGGATGCTGATTTCTCTGGTTCCAGGAAGAACTACAGGTTATCTACTGAGAAATTCTATAGCGTTAGCTTCATTGGGTAGAAATGTCACATCTGCCACCAGTACACAGCCATCAGCACTTTCCCTGTTTTTAAATAGCGGTAACTTGGCATTTGGCTAAAAGACTCAAAAGAAGGGGTGTCGTTCTTCCCCGTGAAGGGTGGACTAAGTGGTGTGGAATGGAGAGCTAATGAGGAAAGAGCATCATTCCTTAGGATAAATGATGAAAATTACAGTCTAAACTCCATTGTGAAGTATTTTTACCTTGGATATTCACTCTCTATCTTTGAGAAATTTATCAGATGATTTTTCTCTACCTTTAAAAATGTATCCCATGATGCATCCCTCTCATTGTCCAAGGAGTAGGTAGGACTGTTAAGACACTGAGGAAGGCAGAATGATCTTTTTTCTCTGTAGAAAGACCTCATTCTTTTATCAGGGAAGTTAGATGAAATTGACATTGGCAAATGGACAAAAGCCAGTAAATATAATAGGGTGATCCCAGCACTGGTACAAAGGTGATAGTTTAATCTTAGGATATTTGGGGATAAAAGTTTACATGACAATTCATGTGTATGGGTTGATATAATGGAAATCATCTGTTATTATTTCTGCAACTACTGAATCATTTCCCCTTCAGTTAAACCAACAAGGAGATTAGAGTCTGAAGTTTTCGTGTTCCATCAGTTGGAAAGTTCTCCATTTCAGTTGATGACTTCCTTTAAAAAGAAAAAGTAAATGCAGTGTTTCTGTACAGCTCTGTTATCTTCTTTTACTAGGATTGTTGTGATGAAATTAATATAAGACTCTTTTCTTGGTAACTTTGGCTTAGACAACTTACTTCTAAGCCCTTGAGCAATCTGTATACAATTAAATCATTTCCAACACTTATTCTTACCCTAAATTAATCAACTCTAGAATTTAGGCAGTTTTACTTCTGTTGAGTTTTGAGTCTCTCCAGAGTTGCATGTATATAGCTTTTATTTCTGAGCATTTAAAATATCCATTTAGAAAATATCTACAAGGTAAACACGTTAAGAAATATTTTTTTCATGAACATTTTGATACACATTTCATCAAGTTGATCAACCAATTTCTTATACTGGCTATAATAGTATTTGATTCAAAGAGAGGGGAGCATTCATTATCTATATACTATATGGGCTTTTTTATTCCATTCTTTACAAAGTATCAAATGTTGGGACTGTCAAATTTTTATTTTTATCAGGGAAAATAATTCAACTCCCCAGGTCATAATGTTGAACAGAATTGGAGTGTTTCCTTTAAAATCCTTTGAAAAGGCAAATGAAAGCCTATTGAAGAATGATTGTATTTTTCTTTTTGTCTCTGGACCCAGTATATTGCTGGCAGCTATTGTATTAAAATAAAGTATATTTTCACTACCGTTAAAGGTTCTTTTTTCTCCCCCCTCATGAAAATAAATAATAACTTGGGGTAACAGGGTTTTAGTTTAGACTTTCCCCCTCCCTACGAGTGGGAGATTCAGCACAATACATTAAAGAGGAAAAAACATGTGGTCTCAATTGGTGCATAAATAAGTTCATAAAAACTTTAATGGTACTCATTCTTAGCAAAATAGAAACAGGTAAAATTTTAACAAATCTGATAAGACATCTGTCAAGAACTTCCAGCAAATTTCATATATAAATAAGAAACAGAAGCCCTCTCATTAAAGGCAGGAATAAGGCAGGAAGGATTGCCCTCCGTCACAGATATTTACAGCCACTTTCCTTAGCTACTTTATTAGAGCAGCATCCTAGCCAGTGCATTAAAATCACCGAGAAGAATTGACCAAATGATTGTTCTTTGCAGGTGAATGCATATACATAAAAGAAATCCAAAACAAAGTACTATTAGAAATAATAAGGAAATTCAGCCAGATTACTTAAGATATAAAAATGAACAAAAATCAATGTAACCACTATATACTAATATTTACCACATTAAAACTAACAGATGATTTAGTGACGTTTGTTTCTTCTGGAGAAAAACTGGGTAACTGATGAAAATGGATGGGAAAGTATTTTCATTTTTGAACATTTAGGATTTGTAACAAACTTATTACCCTAAAAAATGGGGGGGGGGCATTTAAAAGATAAAGTAAGGTATTTAGGATTAAATCTAACAATGTATAATTCCTTTATGAAGGAAAGCACAAAATATTAAAGGACCTAATAGAAATCTGTTCAATGGATAGGTGTACCATGTTCATGGATGGACAATTTAAAATCATAAAAATTTTAATTCTGTCTCAAGTAATTGATAAATTCAATATATTGTCCAACAAAATCTCAATTTTTTTTTTTGTGGGGGGAAGACTAGATAAATGGATTTTTAAAATTCATATTGAAGAATTTATGTCTCCGAATAGCTAATGTTTCTGGAAGGGGGAGAGAAAGAAAAATTGCCTGAAAATACAAAGACTTGGAAGCTTACAGTAATTAATGGGCAGGATATAGTAGGCAACAGCAACACAACACTCCTGCTGCAACAACCAGGGGGGGAAAATGATTTAAAACACCAAAATTAACCACCAGAAAACGGGAAGCAATAGACAACTGAACTGGAATTTCAGAGGACGAAGTCTTTCTGAGGTGAGCTGACAGTCTAGCCATTTTCTCCTCGGGGGGCATTTGCTGGAACTGAGGTTTGGGCTTGGGCCTGCAGAGGGACTCGGCTGGAGGAAAACCACAAGGTTCTTGGTCATAGGGCACACTGGGAACCAGAGACACCTCAGATACAGACTAGTTTTCTCAGGGGACACGGGCTGAACTCCAGAGCGCTACATGGCATGCTAGAAGCCAAGCCACGGGCTTCCAAAAGGCAGAGTGAAATCTCAATTGCACAATATTTTGGAGAAGAAATTTCATGAGGGAGGGGCTTTCCCAAAACAGAAAGCCTTGTGGTTGCCTGGCACTGCGGGTGAGAGTGGGAATTGGCCTTAAACAGGCACGAGCGCTTTCTGGGAGATGATGGAGCTGTTCTAAGTACGCACTGTAGATAACGGTCTAATATTCAGTTATACGGAGAATTCCTATGGCTCAATAATATAGACATCCCAATTTAGAAATGAGCAAGGATTCGAATAGATGTTTCTCCAAGGAAGACACACAAATGACATAAGCACACAAAAGACGCTTACCATGACTCAATCAGGGCAATGTAAATCAGAACCACACACAAAATTTACACAGTGTAAATCAGAACCACACACAAAATTTACACAGTGTAAATGAGAACCCACATCCTAGGGTATCTAGGATGGCTACAATCGCGAAGACAGATAATTAATTACAAGTTGTCCACGATGTGGAGAAATTAAAACCCATTCATTGCTGATGGCCATGTAGAATGGTGCAGTTGATGTGTAAAACACTGGCAGTTCCTCAAGAACTTAAGCAGCCCCCAATTCCTCTCCTAGGTTTATAACCAGGAGAATTTAAAACGTACATCCGTATGTCTTGTATATGGATGCTCATGACATCGTTATTCAGTATAGCCACAAAAAAACCAAACAGGCATTACCGTAACTCCTGAACGGACAAACAAAATGATGTACTCAAAAACGGTATTCCCTCGAGCCAATGGGAAATAGGTACAACCTACAATGTGAACGGACCGTGAGAGCATAGTGCTCAGTGGAAGAAGCCAGAGTCCAAAGGCCACATGCTTTATGGTTCCCTTTGTGTGAAATGTCCAGGAGAGGCGAGTGGATGGAGACGGACAGTAAATTGGTGTTTGCCAGGAACTGGGGAGGAAAGAATGAGGAGTGACTGCTAGCGAGTATGGGGCTTGAAGTGAGAAATATGTTCTGGACTGAAGTAATGGTGATGATTGCACAACTTTGTGGATGTACTAAAAACTACTGACTTGTTCAGGCTGGAAGGGTGAACTCGTGGCATATAAATTATATCTTAAAAAAACTGAAGGGGAGCCGAAGCCGGTTTGGCTCAGTGGATAGAGTGTCGGCCTGCGGACTGAAAGGTCCCAGGTTCGATTCCGGTCAGGGGCATGTTCATTGGTTGCGGGCACATCCCCAGTAGGGGGTGTGCAGGAGGCAGCTGGTCGATGTTTCTCTCTCATCAATGTTTCTAACTATCTCTCTCCCTTCCTCTCTGTAAAAAATCAATAAAATATATTTTAAAAAACCCAAAAAACTGAAGGGGGCAATTCTGCCTTGCTAACGTTTTGGATAATCAGTGTATTGAGAGGTTGATAGGCAAAGTTAGGAATGCATCTGAGTTAAAGTTCAAATTAAATGTCATTCAAAATATATTCTTAAAAGGAAGAAAGCAAAGAAAGAATTATGCTTTCTTCAACTATTTTAATGGTTGCTCCACTATAAATTTACTAAAAATCAGGCGAACTGTTAGTTTTCTAGTTATTTTCTAGTAATTTTCTTCACCTAAAATGGGTGAATTCTCTATAAATTGTAAATTATACCTCAATAAAGCTTTCTTTTTAGAAGAATCGTAAAAGCGCAAATCTGAAATTTAGAGTTCATTATGTAGGTTTAAAAGGATGGACACAGCAGAAGACAGGATTGGTGCTTGAAGACAGGTCATTTGAAAAAAATCTAAAGTGAAGCAAAGATAGAAAAAGATTGCAAAAAACAAAGCAACAATAAATATCACAAGAAAAGAGCATAAGATAAGGAACACAATCTTAAGATACACAGCTGAAGTCCCAGGCAGAAAGTAATGGGGCAGAATCGATATTTGATGAAATAATAGCTGAGAATTTTCCAGAACTGTTGATAGTTATTAACTCACAAATTCATAAAACTCAGCAAACTCCATATGAAATAAAACAAACAAAAACACCTAACCTAAAGAATATCATAGTCAAATTGCTAAAACCAGAGAAAATTCAAAAGATAGCTGGAGAGAAAAGATATAACTTTTTAAATTTTTTAATTTAATTTTTTTTTTATTTCAGAGAAGGAGAAAGAGAGAAACATCAATGAGTAGAGAGAATTATTGATGGGCTGCCTCCTGCACTTCCCTTACTGGGGATGAAACCTGCAGTTAGGGCATGTGAATCAAACTACAACTTACTGGCTCATGGGTTGATGCTCAACACCTGAGGCATACCGGCTGGGTATGGATACATAACTTTTGAAGGAGAAATAATAAAACGTCTGGCTTTTCAGCAAAAACTTTGAGAGAACAGAGAACAGGGGTATTTTCAAAGGGCTGAAAAAAAAAAAATCTGCCAAGCTAGGGTTCCATACATAAATGAAAACATTCTCGAAAGTGAAGGCAACATAAAGATATGAGAACATTAAATATTAGGATATTTAAACAACAATAATGTCTTGACATACACTGTTACAAAATATATAATAAGAAATTTGTAACAGTGGTGGAAGGATGGGAGGAAGGTAAGTGGAGTCAAGTACTTGCATGACCCTTACATTATTTAGCAAGTAAAAGTAACAATCTAAGAAAACTATAATAAATCACAAATATTGTAATTCTAGAAAAACAAAGATTACAAGAATAAATAACTTTAAAAAATCTAATAGAAAAAATAACAAATCTAATATTCAAGGGGAAATGGTGTTTAAAAACGTATCTAGCTGATGTTTCTCTCTCATCGATGTTTCTAACTCTCTATCCCTCTCCCTTCCTCTTTGTAAAAAAAAAAATATATATATATATATATATATATATATTTTAATAAAAAATAAAAACATATCTACCGGTAGTGACTCCAAAAGACAGCAGGGCAAGAGGACTAGATGAACAAAGGGTAGGACAAATTGGAAAAATAGCAAAAGGTTTGCTATAAACCCTACACCATTAGTAATTATATAAATGTACACTGAGTGGCCAGATTATTATAATCTCTGAACGCATAATAATCTGGCCACTCTGTGTGTGTGTGTGTATGTATATATATATATAATATTAGAGGCCCAGTGCATGAATTCATGCATGGGTGGGGTCCAGCCAGCCTGGCCAGGGGGAGGGGACATGGGTGGTTGGCCAGCCTGCCTGGTTGAGGGTACAATTTGCATATTAGCCTTTTATTATATAGAATATACACTGAGTGGCCAGATGATTATGCGTTTAGAGCTCATAATAATCTGGCCGCTCAGTGTAAGTGGACTAAACAATTTGGTGACAAGTCAGAGAGTATCAAACTGGATTTTAAAAAAGCTAAACCCAACATATGACATTCACAAGACACAAACTTTATAAGGGCACAGAAAGGTTGACGGAGTCTATCCGTTGACAGTAAACAAAAGAAAGCAGATGTAACCACTTATCAGACAAAGCAGGCTTTGAGGCAAAAAGTACTACTAGAGATGAAGGGCATATAGTGCATTTATCATGTCCTTTTATAATGACCAAAGTTTTATTCACTAGGGAGACA